>NW_023270320.1:39183054-39211077 GCF_011800145.1 Mirounga leonina | reverse complement strand
TAAATAAATAAATAAATAAATAAATAAATAAATAAATAAATAAATAAATAAATAAATTTTTAATGTCATTATTGCATAGAGTGATGAAATAACTTTTCAGTTTCAACTTAATTTTTCCCTGATGTTAAATTCACAGCAGTAGAATTTCATCATAGGGTATGTAAAAATTTAAGATCTTTGTTAAGAATTACTAAGTTGTTTTGTGATAATAAAGAGAAATGAACTGAAAGAGAAATAAGGTAACATATGTAAAAAGCTATAAGGAAATCAATCAGATTGGATCAGTTGGTATTTTGTGCCTGGCAGATTTGGTCCAGGTCACATTAAGCCTTAAAATCAAAACACATGCTTGTGCTGGGGATAGAAGGGAAAATCAGGGACATCATAAGTAGGGGGATAGAGTAATAATAATGGTATGCATTTTATATTTATCTAATAATGTTGTGGACCAATAATAGTAATAATAATAGTATATGAGCTCACTATCCTTGAATCCAATAGCCTACACTGCATTAGGTTGAAGAAAGCCTTCATTGAACTCAAACTGGACCTCCAGCATCCTTCTTTTTATCTAAATGACAAGACAGAAAATACTCACCTAACAACGAGGATATTAATAACCATTTTTACATGCTCAGTACCAGATTCCCTGCTCAAAGTTTATTTTTATTGGTACTATAGTGATATAAAATTAAATTTCTTCTTCTCCACTGTTAGGGACATTTTAATGAAATTAATACAGCTCTTCAGCATTCTTTTGATTTGTGTCAGCATGGTCTATCTTTCTCATTCCTTTACTATTTTTGTTCAACCCAGTCACACTTATTAACTAACCATCCTTACATTTTATACATAATGATACTTAGTTTTCTTCTCAAGGGGATGTGCCTTTGCACATCAGGTTAATAATGAAAAGCCAAGTAAGATATTCAAAAAGATAAAAAATTGTTATAAGATCTCCATCTTCATCTATATAACCTATTGTAACATCATCATTACATAGAAGTTTTGAGAACGCAGGCTCAGGAGGTGCTTTTCCCAAAGCTGCCATTGATTAGACTTATCATGATATGCCTCCCCAGTCCCTTTTCTTATACTTTCATGTCTGGCATTAAGTTGGGAAAATTCTCAGTCATCGTTGCTTAAAATATTTCTTGTGTTCTTTCCTCTTTCTTCTTCTCTTGGTGTTCCCATTACACATATGTCTACATTTTGCAACTGTCCCAGTCTTACACATTCCTTTCCACCATTTTTATTTTCTCTTTGCCAATGTCAGCTTAGAAATTTCTATTGATATAAGTCCAAGCTGACTGATTCTTCCCTCAGCCCATCAAAGGCATTCTTCATTTCTATCATAGTTTTGAAAATCTATTTATTTTTTTTAATTGCCAGCACTTCCTTTAGATTCCTTCTTAGAGTTTCTATGTTTGTGCTTCTATTACCCATCTGTCTCTGCATATTGTCTGCTCTTTCCTTATAGCCCTTGTCCTATTAACCACAGTTGTTCTACATTCTAGGCTGACAATTCCAACAAATCTGTCATATGTGGGTCTGCTTCCAATGCTTTCCTTGTCTCTTTAAACTGTGTTTTCTTTTAGTGTGCCTTGTAATTTTTATTGAACGCCAGACATGATGTACTGGGTAAAGGACCTGAGTAAACAGACCGTTAGCATGGGATTTTATGTTTTATTGCAGGAAATGCCCTGCGCTTACTGCTTAAGGTAAGCTTACCATAGCTGCTGGTGTCGGACAGTAATGCTTCCTTTGCTGTCCTTGTTTTGTCTCCCCAGTTGTCTTTGGGTTTCCTCAGAGACTTCTATTAACTAAGACCCAAGGTATGGGATTATGTCAGCTGTATTCTTCCTGTGTCTGGTTCCAGCCTCTGGGCTTCTGTTTCCAGGAGGTGTGGTGATCGCTTTCAGTCTGTCTGTCTCTCCAGTTGGGTGGTGGGCAGTGGTTTGCCCTCTGACCTCAATGACCTGAGGGATCTAAGAGGAGTTGCTGAGTTTCACTTTGTTCAGCTTTCTTAGTGTGAGGATGGGAAAGACAACTTCAAATCTCCTTCCATGCTGGGCTTGGGGCTGGAAGTTCAAGAAGCATTTTATGTGTCTTACTGAATAAGTTGAGGAGCAGGTTGAAACTAAGACAGTAAGTCATGTAGGCATTAGGAGCTCAGCACCTTTTGGAGTCAAGAGTTTGAGAGAAAACAAACAAACAAACAAACAACACTTCACTTCATCTGACCTAATTTCTTCACTGTAAAGATGATTAAGATCCATGGAGATTAACTGACTAGTTCAAATAAGTCAGCATGTTTTCTGTGGCAGCATCAGGAGGTAACTTAAGTTAACCAAATCTTTGCTCATTACTTTTCAACCAAAATAGCACTTTTCAGCACAAGCTTAGGGAAGGGCTTTTTGCCTCTGCAAGAGAGGTGTAACAATAGCAATTATGTGGTCAGAAAGACAAGGGTAAAAAACTTGAGAAATAACTTTAGAATATGAAAATGAGTAATCCTGAAATCTAATTACCTTGAGTATCATTTGGGGAATTAGTTTTCTTTTTATTGTCACAAGCCTGATAAGTGGGTCTTAGAATTTTACTCTATCTCAGTTCCTAAGTAACATGAGGTAATTAGATCTCAGGCTAAAAATCACTAGTGAATAGATATAATCAACAGAGCCAAATCCCTTGAGAACACATGGCTTTGGCTACAATTTGACACAGAGAGCAATGTTATATTCACAACTGTAGTTGTATTAATTAAAAATAAATAAACCAGTTTGTTCCATCAGTTGCCAACCAGTAGCTTTCCATAGCATCAGTTTTTATCAATATGCAAATGTTCAAGCATTTAAAATCATGATCAGATTGGCCAACAAAACCAGAAACCATTTGACTACTGTTCCCTAATGTGGATAACAAACACATCAATTAATCAGATCAAAAAACAATTTTAAATTCATCTGATAGCAAAGAAAATTGAGGTTGAGCTCTTCAATTGTAACAGAAACAGAGTCAATTTTGTCTTAACAGCTTTAGATTTATTTTTATAGCAGTGTTTCTTTCTTATAGTTATTCTATAGCCTAACTTACTCTTCTCTACTGTAACGTGCTTAATGCATTTACCAATTAATGCATTACTTATAATCATTTAATGCATTACTTATAATCAATTAATGCATTTACCTACTATGGTCTTAACTCTTTGGGGACAGGAGAAATTTGCCTGACTTGACTTCATATCAGTAAGTTGTTAGTTATTATGACTAGTGAGAAAAAGTCATCTATTCTGTTGTTAATCTTTATAAAAACATATCACTGGCTCAGTTTGAAAAAAAGGGGACTTATTATTTGCATTATCTCATTTAATTTAATTATCACAAGCCTGCAAAGAGCTTATTATTCTTAAAACCCGAGTGAAGCGATTTTGATGCAAATAAATTGCTCAAGAGACATTTCCCAACATACTCTATGAAAATATGAGTGTCGTTCAATGGCAATCTGTTCACTTCATGTGAAAACAAGGTCCAGGTGTGGAATTCCCCTGCATTATGTTGGTTGGATGTACTGCAGTCTACCATTGAGTCTTAATGCTAATATGTGTGGCAGACTCAGAAGGTGAAGGTATGAAATCCCATTTTTGGAATGCCTTGGGGAACTAATATTCCGAAGAACACACTTTGAAAAATGTTCTTGTAGAGAAAAGAACATGGGCTTCTAAATAAGCTTCAGATACAGGGGGCCACCTCTCCAAGACAATTTTATGATCTGCTTCATGGGAAGACCCAGCACATGGTATTTATCAAACTCCTAAATACCCAATATGAAAGCTCCAAATTTGGGAGTAGCGTGTTCCAAACCCCATCAAAAATAAGCCTGGTACATGACTATTTACAACCAGGTGTTGCTTTTAAACTAATTGTTGATGGCACTGAATCTAAGGCTAAAATACCATGTTCATTTTAGGCCAGTCATTATTTTTACATCCACTCTTACAATATTTGACATCTAATTAGAGCAATTCAGTTCACATTTTACATTTATTGTAATTATTGACATACCTGGCTTTAAATCATCCAACTTACTATTTGCATTCTTTTTATCTCCTACATTTTTTCCCTCCTTTTGGATTAATTATGTTTTTTTATTCTCCTATTATCATTAAAATTATATATATTTATTTGTTGATAATTCTTAGTGCTCACTCTAGAGTCTAAAACATAACAAGCTTCATTCATCAAAATCTAATGTAAAGTCATATTTTATCTCTTCATGAGACATTCAAAGATCTTGAAATTCTTGAACCCTAGAAAAGTATGCATTTTACATTCTATTTGGAATTAATTGACTAATTTTTCGAAGACAAACTGGAGTTTTACAATACCTAATTTCCCTTAGCAATATTTTTCTAGCTATATCTTCTGACAATGGAAACAAAAGCAAAAATAAACTATTGGGACTACATAGAAATAAAAAAAATATTTTGCACAGTGAAGGAAACCATCAACAAAACAAAAAGGCAAACTCCTAAATGAGAGAAGATATTTGCAGATGATATATCTGATAAGGGGTTAATATCCAAAATATATAATGACCTCATGCAACCCAACACACACACACACACACAAAACCCACCAAATAATCTTATTTAAAAATGGGCAGAGGGCCTGATCAGACATATTTTTATTTTTTTATGTTTTTTTATTATGTTATGTTAATCAGCATACATTACATCATTAGTTTTTGATGTAGTGTTCCATGGTTCATTGTTTGCGTATAACACCCAGTGCTCCATTCAGTACGTGCCCTCTTTAATACTCATCACCAGGCTAACCCATCCCCCTCCCTCCTCCCTATATATTTCAAGAGTAAAATTAAAAAAATAAAAATAAAATGCCATAATCTTTCTGGTGCCAAGTGTAAAAACTACCTGTAACGATGCCCATTCTTTACTTGACGTCAGAAGAGGGTTTTAGCACTTGGCAAAGTTCCATGTATCTTCAAGGGCATTCCATTTGAAAATAAGGTTCGACTTGTTACATATGGTATGTTTATCATTGCCCCTACAAGACTGTAATACCACTGCTCTCCTTACTCCTTCACAAGCCCATACCGAAGGCTTCTAAATACAGAAACTTGCTTGTATAAATTGCTCGTCTACTGTTTCTTTGCTTTTACTCGTTTGCCGCCAACGTGCACAGCCAGCCCCGCAGGTGGAGAGGAGTTGAGAGCGCAGGGCAAATACTCCATTCTTAGACTGACTTCTCTAGCCTGATCCTGATGTTTCAACCAATGAGAAGGCATCTGGCCCTTGCTTTCACATTGCTTCTGATGTGTTATTATTACCGTCACCATAAAAGGACTCTATTTAGGAGTACATGCTCATGCAAAGCACTTTCTTCGAGATTCCTCCTCTCCCCCAAATCGAGACCTAATAATATGCTGTGTAAATACAGAACGACCTGTTCAATATATTAATAAGTTTGCCCTCATCCTCCCCTTTGCTCAAATCCATATTTTATTGCAGTAAAGGAACAATGAGTTGATGTTAGAGAAGAAATCAGAGCAACTGCCTTGGGCTAACACCGACTGGGTCAGATATTGTGGGAATTTTTTTTTCCCTCTGTGTTTCCTGTTTTCAGAAAAACAAAACACAGTTGTCAATCCCCTGAAAATGCCAAATGTGAAAGATAGAGACCCCCTTCTGACTCCTGCCCCAGCACCGGATGTGGGCGGGGGATGACTCCAGACCTCTCCACCCCTCCTGTTTTCATGGTTTCCTTTTCACACCAGGGACAGAACTCTCAGCGGTTGCTACTATGGAATGCTGCCCAGGATCAGTCACTTCCAAAACTGCATTTCAATGATAATTAGTGATATTGAGCATCTTTTCAAGTGTCTGTTGGCCATTTATAGGTCTTCTTTCTGGACTCTGAGAAACAGACTGAGGGTTCTAGATCACTTCCAAAACGCTAAGGAGCCAGTGAAGATTCGAGTGTTTTTTGTTTTTAAAGATTTTTTTTAAAAGATTTTATTCTATTTATTTATTTGAGAGAGAGAGTCAGAGAGAGAGCACAAGAGGGCTTAGGGTCAGAGGGAGAAGCAGACTCCCTGCCGAGCAGGGAGCCCGATGCGGGACGCAGTCCCTGGACTCCAGGATCATGACCTGAGCCAAAGGCAGTGGCTTAACTAACTGAGCCACCCAGGCGCCCCAAGATTCGAGTGTTTTTAAGATGTGAGTTTGAGCACTTCTTTATGCCTAAGTAAAGTACAAGTAAAACATAGATGATAGGCTTTTACAATTTGCAGTTATTTGTTACCATGTTCCTTCTTAATCCTGGGCTGCTCAGTGGATGTCGGCCACCCTTGTCTGGAATAAGGAGCAGCCACGTGACTTCAGCGATTTGGACCGCTTACAACAAATGAGAGGACAGACGTGACACAGGAGAAAGCCAGCTTCCTTTCCTCTCCAGATGACGGTTCTGGTTACAAATCACTTCTCTGAAAGGACCTCGGGATATAACCCCTTGAACACAACCTTCCACCTGCAACTCATGGCCCATTAACATGAGCGTCAGAAGGATGGATGCTAATGTCCTCGTCCCAGAGAGGGCATTCAAGAATGGAGACTTTCTCCGTGAGCACCTCAGAGAGCATTTGCAAGAGCTCTGCAAACCTCTCCTCCCAAGGACTCCATCACCGTGGAGGAAGGACTAATATTCCACATCCAATACTGCCAACTTCTGAGCCAGGCCAATCCCATTTTCTAACATAAGCATCACTTCAAGCCTCTCTGGTGTTGATTCCATTTTACAGATGAAGAAGACATGCCATGTCTTGGGCAAGTAACTAAAGAGGTGGTACATTATGACTGCTGTACAATCATAAGTTTGAGGAGTGACCTAAAGATCATGGTTGAGTTAGAGGTTGCACTAGTATTTTCCTATAGTTGTTCTAGGTTCACATTGCTGCTAATTCCAGAAATCATTTTCAGGTCACTCATAGTGACGCACCCAGGGCTGGCTAACATCTCTGATGGAAAGGGTGGTCCACTCCCCACATAACTGGAGACCTGTCCCAGTCCTGTAGAGATCCTGTCCCAGTCTTGTGGAGATCCTGTCTCCTGAAGAAATGCAAGGAAATTGTGTTGAGAAGGAATGTCCCCACGTCCAATACAGAAAGCTGTCTGCACATAATTGTGGCTTTTAACTGCATCATTTGGGGTCTTTCGACCTCTATCTTTTTTTTTTTTTTTAACTTTACATCTCTCATTGATATTCTGCTTTGTAATAAGCTAATCATTAATTTTCCATGCTTTCTATTTATTTTTATTATTTTTCAAGCTCAGTTCTTTAAAAGGGGTGTTTTTTCCCTCTAAGACACCAGCACACAGAGGAACATAGAATTTTGGAAAAGGTTTGACGAATGAATGAATGAATATATAAAATACATTTACTGCTTGTTCATAGACCATTTTATCCTAGTTTCTATTACTTCTGTAATGCTTTTAGAATTCAAATTACACTTTGAGTAGCTACATGGTCTCATGTTACATTAAAGTATTTGTTGTTCCATTATACACAGGTTTTTTAGCATTTAGGCCTGATTTTGGAAATTATTTAAGAAATAATGTTTTAAACCCTAACATAGGTAAATGAAGAAATTTACCAATTGCAGTTCTATTTTTTATTCTGTTATGTATATAGCATTTCCTGATTCATCGGTTTGCATCTACCCCAATCTGGTGCTCCCGCAGCTCTGGACATCCTCCAGAGCAAAGGGCTAAGTTACCAGTGCAAAGCAGAGGTTCTGATCATCTGAAAGCTCGCAGGGGTCTGTCTCCCACAAATCCGCTGGCGAATGCAGAGTCTGGTGGGGCTCAGAATTCCGTCTCGGCTGACCCAGAGCCCCAGCCAGGGCAGAGCGCCCTGCTGTGGAGGCCTCTCACTGTCAGCCCAGGCGGAACCTGGCGCGGATGGGCTTCACCTTTTCAGCTCCAACACGCCATCATCTACACAGCTGTGCATTCCGCACAGATGGCACCACTGACCTGCAGAAAAGGAGCGATTCTGTCCAAGCTCGTTGCCCTCATACAGGTTTGACGTTGTGCTGTGTGTTTGCATTTCTCCTAAGGGACTGTGATTTTTCCACCTTTGCATGGCTTTCCCGTATGTCGTCTGTTTTGTTTTGTTTTGTTTTTTTGGTAACATGACTCTCCTTTTGAATCGTGAAAGACACGGTTGTTTTTGAGCCTTCTCTCAGCTGCACCCCGAAAAGCTATGGGAAAGCCATCACTGACATGAGAAGTGTTTAATAAGAGACTGCAGAGTTCCGGGTCACAGAAGGAACCAAAATTGATTGGGGCTATTTCTTGTATTTGATTATATTGTCTAAAAACTTGATATTAAAAACAAAGGAGTAATATGGTTTTAATTTGGGGCTTACAATTTGTTAAAAATTCCTGAAAGAGACACAAAAATCTGATTTTGAAACCAGAGTTGGCCTCTCAACTCATCTCCCTTCTAAGCCTCTCCCTTGGGAGATGAAGATAAAAAAAAAAATGCAACATTTCTGTACTCTTTTCTACAGCCTATGTGAATATGTCGAACAGAACTGATTTAAGCATCTGAATTCTAAGCTGTTCTATATACTTATTCATTAAGTCATCAAACATTCTCTGAAAACAAATATTCCAGTCATGAGCTAGGGTCTTGGAGGAATAAAAATCAATCAAGAAAAATTCCTTATTCTTAAGGAACACACAACTTAATAAAGAGGGTGGCTTTATAATCAGATAATTATAAACAAAATCTGATACCAAAAAATCTTGATATAAAGAAACAAGTAAACCGAGGCTGCTCCTCTGGAGATGTGGTTAGGGAGAGACTTTTGAAAAAATTCAAAGGGCATCAGCAGTGATATTCCTTTCCTTTAAAATGATTTTCTTTCTCTCCTTTGCATGACAACAAAATCTAGTGTTGATTTTCTTTCTTTGACTTCCCCATAAATCTTCAGATACAGATAAAGTATAGATATTATTATGCTTTGGTTTGCCAATTTGTACACACATACAAATCTCTTAGCCTCCTACAAGACACCTAAGATTAATGTGTTGTCCTTTTATTATGTGTCCTACACCCTAAATATCAAGCTTATACTGAAAAATGGGAGTTTTTATACATTGGATTTCTATATAGAAAGACTAGGAAAGAAAGGGATGGAATCAGAAAAAAATAAACCCACACTTTTCGAGGTTTAAAGCCAGATTTCATAAACAATGTTCCAATGTATTAGGGAAGAAGATCACACTAAAGCCTAATATGAACTTTTTCTTTAAAGAAAGATCAGAGATGAGGCCATCTTAATGAAATTCTTGCAAAGCCTACTGCAAAAAAGGAAATATTTTCTTACCAGGCATTGCATTTTGTTGTTGTTTTTTCCTTCTTTGCAATGGAGTTTTAGAAAGCATACAAAACCTTGAATGAGCAATATCAAGTAACGAATGACATCAAGGTTACAGGTCAAGATGAATACCACTTTCCAAGTTCCACAGAGGGTGCACTGGGTGTTCCCATGTCAGAGACCCAGCGGGAGGGTTAGGTCTCTATGTTTGAGAAGTATAGTCTTGATACGATATCAAATGAGCACACTGTGGTTAACCAAACGGTGCGAGGATTAAGTACCCATCTTGAGCTTCAATAGTTCATTTGGATCATATTCATGTAAATTAAGCAAGAGCACTGTCAGTTTGCTGCTTTTTGGCTCCAGAACACTAGGGTGTTTGTTGGTGTTGTTGCTATTGCTGATTAACAAACACCAGGGCTTCACTGTTGCACGTACTGTCCTCGTCCATAAAATGAGATAAAACAAGGAAAGCTTATTTGGGGTTTGAAGCAACACATAAACCCCGAGGTCCTTCCAAGTCATGGCTCTGCCCTTCATTAGGGGTGTGCTTTGGAAAACTCATCCCACTGAGTATCAGTTTTATTATCTTCAACAATAAAGAACCGAAGTATGTACTTAGATAATACCTACGTATCAATTTCTCACAACAAACCATGTAGACAGATAAAACACCACCAATTTCCAGTGACTTTGCTGATTATAAGTTATCTGCTCTTTCTCCTCTTTAATTTTATAGGTTTTTACAGTTTCAATTTAATGAAACTTCCTTTATGCCAATATAGTAAATATTCAAATTTATCTGTTCTGCAACATATGAGGTACTTAAGGTTTCTTAAGAGATTGGTCAAATCAATCAATACATTGACGTTATTATGGATATCAATTATGTTTTATTGCTTGTTACGTTCTTGAAACAAATGACTCAAACTAATCTACTAAAATTATCCACTGACACTTTCAATAATTCTGACATTCTCTTCCTTCCCCTGCTTCTGGAACTGAAGAGAATCACGTGATCCTCTTCTAAGATAGTTCTAGCAGAAAAAGCCTAACTTGGTGACAGATTGATTACACTATTAACATGGCAGAGGATGATTCTATATTTTGAATTTGGGAATTGAGAGTGTATATTTAATCTCATTGGTTATCAAGAAACGTGGTAGGTCTGAGATTCTTCCTCCTTGCTACTAGTTGGAACTGTAGCTCTTTCATGGAGGCTGGCAGAAGACACAAGACTTCTGGTTCAGAGACAAGGCCTTTATATCACTCATGGCATGACAGTCAACAAGGCTTCATGTTTGCACAGATTCCTCTTGATTCCCAAGTGCCAAGGGGGTGATGGGAAGGTGGGCTCAGGCAATGCTGTGTTTACAGTGGGTTATATCACAAAGGAAGAAGCCCATGTTTAGGAAACTCTAACATTTTGAGAAGAGGTTGTTAACATGTCTGCCTACCTGTTGCAGACATTATCCATATTATCCTAGTCAGAAAACAAATCTGTCCTCTTCCTGGAAGGGAGATGCTATTACCTTCTTCCAGGAGGTTGGCTATCCAAAAAAAGTGAAAATCCATGAAGAAGGAAAGCAAATAATTTAAGAAATTATGAATAAGTTTGTAAAGTAGTTAAATATGCTTCCTTCAAAAGAACTTCCTTCACTAAGAGAATGAATGGGAGGCCATTCATTGCACAGTGTTTCTGAAATAACCTACGTGTGCAGAGCAACTCTGTTGTGATGCAAGAAAATTTAATTAAGAGCTGAAACTCTCCTTTGAGAAACAGAAAAGGACAAAAAGGAGACTAGTAATGAGAGAAAGCCATGTTTATGCCACTATGAAATATGATAAAATACACATTGCCTCACTGCCTTAAGTTGCAGGTGAACTAATAAATGTGAAAAAACCCCAAACACCTGCCTTCACAGGGTTTCATTAAAGGGCCACAAAATTAATGTTCATCTTTGATACAAGATCTGTAAAAAGGAAAATATTTATGCATTGAGTTCTTACAAGTGTTGAATGTGATGTGTCTTATTTGCTTAAGTTTCCCAAGGATGAACATGATATTCAAAGTGATTACGAGTATTTACTGGAATCTCAAGTTTAAATTGAGGATAACAGCAATGCTGTGTCTTGTATTTCACTGAATATATATTTTATGTTTTCAATTTGATGAATAAACTAACTAAGCAGATGAGTGCCTGATGACATGTAGATTTTTGCCAGGAAGGTCCTAGTACGGCAGCTGTGGTTCTCTCCATTGAGAGGCTTAGCTACCAGCGGACTTATATAATGAAGTTCGTGCTTCCTGAAACAATAAAACTTAACTTTCTTCGTGAAATTGGTGAGCAACACTTGCTAACTTCCTGATCACCCTTTCCACCCTCATCAAATCTGTGTTCAACCTGCACTCTTGGGTAAATGGTCAAAGCCAACTGCTTGGTTTGAAAATTCAAACTTGGTTTGAAAATTCCAAAATATATATTTTTCCAAGTGGGGTTTAGTAGAGCTTTTAAGCAAATTATTACTATTGTTCCTCATTCTTTTTTATTTTTTTCTGAGGTTAGCTGTTACTTTACAGTATTCAAAAAATACATGAAAACTCCTTCTAATTAAGTGAGTGCATAATAACTCTATCTTGGAGATGAGTTTTCCTTCTCTAATATCAATTACCAGTTCTTCTACAAAGATACTGTAGAGAATATTCTGTCTATATACTTAAAATACAATTCTCCCCTTTCACTCCCTCAACTACACAAACACATAAAGGGTACCAGGACATTTTTTTCTGAAGTTTTATTTTATTTATTTATTGAAAAACTTTATATCCAGTGAACAAAATATCAAATAAGGTGCAAGAAAAAAAATCCTATTATTCGTTAGTGAATTCTAGTCCTTTACTAAAATGAAAATAAGGACAAAACACCCACACTTTCTTCCATTACTTGGGTAATTAAGGAAAAGTCATTTGCAACAATATGTAATGAAAATAATCATGTATCTTAATATTCAGAGTTTAATTCTGCAAATCACCTTTTAAAATATCTTTTTTGTCTACTTGCTATATCTATCAATCCATCATCTATATCCATCAAATCTACCTATAGATCTATTTATATATCTATCATCTCTCTATATATTTATAACCTGTCTATTGTTTATCTGTAATCTCTCATCTATTTATCTACCCATCATCTACCTATCATCTATCTACCTATCTATCTATCTATCTATCTATCTATCATCTATCATCTATCATTTATCTATCCTTGATGTTTATCTCAAAGACATATAAAGCAGGAAAATGATTTTAAAGCCCTTCATTGACATATGAGAGCAGATAAATAACATTTACATTACATTTTCAATATTTAATGAGTGCCAGAGTTGATATCGTCTAGGTTATATGAAGACTGTGTTTTGTTTTTTTTGTTGTTGTTGTTGTTTTGTTGTTGTTATTCACTTTCTCTAAGAATTTCTCTTATGTTAATTTACATTTTTCTTCTATCTTTGTTGAAATTTTATTGATATGAAAACATTCATATACATTCTGTGGGCATTTGAGACTTTGTTGCCCTATATCCACTCCTACTTATTGGATGATGTGAGTTGAATTATCCCACTGCCATCTCTCTACCTCCCACTCTCAGCCCCTGGGGCTTCTGTTGAGCTGCGCATACCTGGAGACCCCTGGAGGATAGCACACTAAGACACGGCAATCAGTCCTCCTCACAAGCCCCCTGCTTAGAGCTACTGTTTCACATAATTTTTATGATCCATTCAGAACAGCTAGGATCAAGGATATTCAAGTATTTTTCTTTTGGCCTTTGGGGCTGCTCACACAGCCCTCTTATTACCTGTAGCTCTTGCTATAATCTAGACCTATCATAGCACCTAAGACTGCACCTGGCCATCACCAAAACCACCTGTGATTTGGGAATTTTTTTTTTTAAGAAGCACAAATCTTCACTTTTTAAATAAATACTAGTGGATACCTGAAAGAAATTTAGGTTGTAAGCACTTATCATATATGTTTATGCATGTATGAACTCAAGCTCAAACATTACCAATAAACTTAAAGGTACACTCAAATACCAAAGACACAATAAAATAAATAAATATGGTATTAGAATAAACTGTGTGGTATATTTTGAAAAGAAATTTTTTGAATATTCTTAGAACAATTTCAACATTAACACTTTTATAGAATTTTCTTAAACACTGATTGCAAAGCAATTATTTCCAATCTTTGTAAAAGTGTTATCCTTTTTGATGTGTTTACTCTTCTGCTAAAAAATGTCATCACTTATATTGTTAACTGGTAGATATTTTAGGTTTACTATGAAGATTTTCATTTTGGTCCTCTAGCTATTTCAAAACAGGGTACATCAAAATGACTTACTAATTCTTAACACCTAAACATGTCTATTCATGAGTTAGACTTTGTGGCAAACCATTATGTCTTTTTTTTTTTTAAGATTTTATTTATTTACTTGACAGAGAGAGACACAGCGAGAGAGGGAACACAAGCAGGGGGAGTGGGAGAGGGAGAAGCAGGCTTCCCGCTGAGGAGGGAGCCCGATGTGGGGCTCGATCCCAGGACCCCGGGATCATGACCTGAGCCGAAGGCAGACGCTTAATGACTGAGCCACCCAGGCATCCCTAAACCATTATGTCTTTTACCCCACGTCACTGTCACTGAGCAATACCCAGTGGAGACATTATTAGGTAGAGTCCATCATTTGTGCACACAGTCACTTAGTTAATGCTGCTCTGATAAATTCTATGTGCCAAGGATTGGCCCATGTACTTTGCAATCTCAATTCATTTTTTAAAAATTAAGTAGAGGGGTGTCTGGCTGGCTCAGTTGGCAGAGCATGCAACTCTTAATCTTAGGGTTGAGTTCAAGCCCCACACTGGGCAGAGAGTTGACTTAAAAAAAATAAATAGGTATATATAATACAAAATATCTATTCATTACAATTATTGTGCATGTTCTCTAAGTAAGGCATCAATCAGCTACTTCAGGCTCCTGGTAGGCTGTGATGATCTCCAATAGCAATCCTCCAAGAACTGGTTTAAATCCACCTGTGCGCAGCTGGCCCTTTAGCCAGCCAGCCACCTTCCTCGCTATCAGCCACTTAATTTTTTTATTTATTATTTTTTAAAGATTTTATTTATTTATTTCACAGAAAGAGAGAGCAAGAGAGCATGCACAAGCAGGGGAAGCTGCAGGCAGAGGGAGAGGGAGAAGCCTGATATGGGGCTCAATCCCAGGACAGACGCTTAACCTACTGAGCCACCCAGGCGCTTCTCTATCAGCCACTTTAATTAGAACTGATATCATCAGCCCCTACGATTGCCTTCTCACCTGTGAAGCATCCAATTGCTGTATTCAATGGTAACCCAAACATATCTTTCTCAATTCAATATTCTAAAGCTCAACAGACAAAACCACAGCTTTTAATCCCCTAATTTAAGAACACTGATGTTACAACAATATTTGCTATTCTTATTATTCTTCAAATCATTAATAATAGAGATAGAACACTAGTTACTCTACCAAGTGCTTGGGTGAAGCTTAGATTTAACACCCATGAAATTCCAGATATTTATGGAATAAAGTAGTCGAGGTAAGGTAAGTTATGCTAAGACACAATATCTATCTTCATCACTATGTTATTGAATATGGTTAAAGTATATTGGGAATAATATAAAAATCATTTATTTAGATTAACACTTCCTGAATATTTATGTGCATAATTTTATTTTCCTACTTACTCAGAATTATGACAAAATCCCTGTGTGTACACTAAAATGGACTTTGATTTTAATCCATATTTTACTTTCTTCATGTGCAAATCTCAACTAACTTTAAGATGCTTATGAAGTAAAAGTCACAGTAGGCAAGCAGGAAGACAATAAATGTCAGATGTCTTTCCCTTGTACAGGGAGGGTAAAAGTGAGGAGAGATTGGGCATCAAAACCATTGTCTCTAAGAATCACATGCGAAAAAACAAGATGATACAGATGGACGACCATTGGCATTGGGGCTGAAATAAAGGGAATGTGTCTCTTTTGTCAGAAATATGAAAACACTTCCACAGCATGTGATGACAGGACCAGATACCTTTCAGCATCAACTACTTTCTCATGAATTCTCACTCTGGGGAAGCACCCATGAAGAATGTGTGTGGGACGCTGTGGAGCTAATGGTTGTCCTCCGCAAGTCATCTTACTACGATCGGGTAGTCATAGAAAATCACAAAGGGGTGCCGGGAGTGTGTAGGGCAAGTACCTCAGTCAAGATCTCTATGTCTCTTTGTAGGCCAACATCACTCAATGTGTGTGGGTTTTGTTTGCATGTTTACCACTTTCCTACATTCTAGCAAGGCAAGATACGTTGGGCTCATCTTGTGTATTTTCCGCCACAGAATCGGCCATTTCTCCAGAAATCCCTGGTCCCTCTTACTAGAGAAGAGTGTTAGAAACCAAGATATGAGTACTAGTGCTACAGTGCTTGCTATATGCTATTTCATTGCTTTTGGAACCTCTCAACCCACAGAGCAAACTGCGTGTGCTCTGTGTAAGCACACAGCTATGAATGTTTTTACGTGGAATCATCTGTAGCTATATTAAGTTAAACATGAAATTCTGATGATTCCAACTGTAATCCATGACCACAAGGGTCATTCGCATTGCCCCCCTTGCTTATCATAAACTCCCACTCCAAAGGTGATAAATTTGGCTCTCTATATCCACAAACCATGTACTTCATTGTTCATTTCCAGTATACATATAAACACGTACTATGCTTCCAGTGTCCATATAGCCATCATAGTGGCTATAGAATCATTAACCTGTAACCCCATGGGATGCAACCTTATCAAGAAGAGCATAGTCATGATGCCCAGAATTCCTAAATTTCTTTGTATTCTTTCATGTACTTTAAGGTTAGTTTTCCCCCTAAACGTTCTGTGTTCTATAGGTTCTGACAAATGCTTAATGTTTTAGATCATAATTACACTATCACACAGACAATTTCACCATCATAAAAAATGTCCCTGTGCCTCATCTAATCTTGCTTGCTCCATCAAACCACTGGTAAACACTGATGCTTTCCATCTCTATGGCTGTGTGTTCTTTGAAATGTTCTATAATCCCATAGTATATATAATCATATAGTTTATATAATCATATAGTAAATGACATATAATCATATAGTAAACATTTTCTAACCAATTTCTTTCACTTAGATGCATTTAAGATTTATCAATGCCTTTTTGTGGATTGTCAATTCATTTATTTCTATTGCAGTATAATATCCCATTGTATATGGGGCACCTGGGTGGCTCAGTCGTTAAGCGTCTGACTTCGGCTCAGGTCATGATCTCAGGGTCCTAGGATCGAGCCCCTCATCGGGCTCCCTGCTCTGTGGGAAGCCTGCTTCTCCCTCTCCCACTCCCCCTGTTTGTGTTCCAGCTCTGGCTATCTCTCTCTCTGTCAAATAAATAAATAAAATCTCTAAAAAAGAATCCCATTGTATAAATATATGACATCTATTTATCCATTAACCTATTGAAGCACATCTCACTTGCTTCCAATTTTGGACAAATATGAATAAAGCTAATATACACATCATTGTGTAGGTTTTTTATGGACAAGGTTTTAAATCAGTAATAATTTAATAAATTATTAAATACTTAAGGTCATAGTAATTTAAGGTAATAAATACTTAAGGTCATAGTTTCTGGATTGTATGATAACACATTTTAGGTTTTTTGTTTTGTTTTATTTTTAGATTATTTATTTTAGAGAGAGTGAGAGAGAGCACATGCACAAGTGGGGGGGGGGACAGAGGGAGAGAACCCTCAAGCAGACTCCCTGCTGAGCACGGAGCCCCATGGGGGCTCACACCCATAACCCATGAGATCATGACTTGAGTCGAAACCAAGAGTCAGTTTTAGTTTTGAAAGAAACTGCCAAACTGACTTCCAAATTGGTTTTACCAATTTGCATTCCCACCAGCAAGGAATGAGAATTCTTGTTGCTCCACATCCTTCCTAACATTAAAAAGACAAAATAGCCATTCTAGTAGGTACATAATTATATATAATCATTGTTTTAATTAGCAATTCTGTAATAGCAAATGATGTGAAGCATCTTTTCAGATATATCTGTATGTACATCTTTTTTGTTGAGTGGCCTGTTTAAATCTTTTGCCCATTTTTTAAACTGAGTTCTTTCTTGTTATTGAGATAAGGGCTCATGAAATTTTGGATACCATTCTTTTATAAGATATGTATTTTTAAAATATATTCTCATCAGTGGCTTGTCTTTTTATTCTCATCAATGTTTTTGCAGAGCAGATGTTTTTAATTTTAATGAAGTACAAATTATAAATATTTCATTTGTGGATTTTGTTTTTGGTATTTTGTTAATATCTCATCACCAAAACCAAGGTCATGTAGATTTTCTCCTAAGCTTTCTTCAAATTTTTTAGCATTGCATTTGACATTGAGATCTATGATCCATTCGGGGCTAATATTTTTGCAGGGTGAAAGATCAGTGTCTAGGTTAACTTTTTGCTCGTCTATGTCCAATTGTTCTAGTGCAATTTGTAGAGAACACCATCTTTTTTCCTTTGACTTGTCTTTTCTCCTTTGTGAAAGATCATTAGGCTATATTTGTATGATTCATTTCTTTCTCTGTTCTATTTTTTGTTATTCTTCATGTCAATTCTTTTACCAATGCCCCTTTGTCTTGATCGTGGTAGCTTTATACTAAATCTTAAAGTGGGCCAGTTCCAGCCTTCCAATTTTCTTCTTCTTCTTCAGCATTGTAGAGGCTATTCTGGATCTTTCTCTTGCCATATAAACCTGAGGATCAGTTTGTTGATATCCACAACATGGCGTATGGGGATTTTTATCAGGATTGCTTTGAGTCTGAAGATCAAGTTGGAAAGAAATATTATCTTAATAATAATGATTCTTCTAAGACATGAACACAAAATATCTCTCCATTTATTTACATCTTCTTGATTTCTTTCATCAGAGTTTTCTAGCTTTTTGCATATATATTACTGAGCCTATTTGGTTAAACACATACCTAATTATTTATTGTGCTACTGTAAATGGTATTGTGTTTTAATTTCAATTGGTTTTAACTCAATTGACTGTTGCATGTTAACTTGGTATCCTATCCTGCTCCCTCACTTTAATTTCTTACTATTTCCAGGATTTTGCTGTTGTCAACATTTCTTTGGGATTTTCTACATACACAGTATCATGTCGCCTACAAAGAAAGTTTTATTTTTTTCCTTCACAATCTGTATCTTTCACTTGACTTTCTTGTCTCATTGTACTAGCTACTTCTTCTTGTACAATGCTGAACAAGAGAAGCTAGAGAGAGTAACGTTGCTCTGTTCTTGGTCTTAGGCGGAAAATATCCAGTCTCTCACCATTAAGTATATGTTAGCTGTAAGGTTATTTTTTAAGACTATTTTTTTAGAGAAGTTTCAGGTTCACAACAAATCTAGGGGAAGGTACAGAGATTTCCCATATCTTCCATCCCCTCCTCCCCACACACAGTCTCCCCCACTATCAACATCCCTGCCAGATGGTGCATTTGTTACAAGTGATGAACCTGCATGGATTCAAACATCATGTCCATAGGTCATTCTTGATGTTGTAAATTCTATGGCATTGGGCAAATGTGTAATGCTATGTATCCATCATTATGGTATCATATACAATATTTTTGGTTGTCAAAATCCTTAGTGTTCCATCTATTCATCACTTCCTTCCCCACAGCCCCTGGTAACCACTGATTTTTTACTGTCTCCATGGTTTTGCCTTTTCCAGAATGTCATATAGTTAGAAATCATTCAGCATGCAGCCTTTTCAAATTGGCTGCTTTCACTTAGCGATATTCATTTGAAGCTCCTCTGTGTCTTTTCATGGCTTGATAGTTCATTTCGTTTTAGTGCTGAGTAATATTCCATTGTCTGAATAGACCGCAGTTTATCAACCATTCACCCACTCAAAGATATCTTGATTGTTTCCAAATGTTGGCAATTATGAATAAAGCTGCCACAAAAATGCACATGCAGGTTTTCTTTGGCCATAAATTTTCAACTCTTTTGGGTAAAATCCAAAGGATGTGATTGCTGGATTGTATATTAAGGGTATGTTCAATTTTGTAGAAAATTGACAAACTGCCCTCCAAAGTGGCTGCACCATTTTGCATTCCTACCAGCAATGAGAGTTCCTGATGCTCCACATCCTCACCAGCATTTGATGTTGTTAGTGTTCTGGATTTTGGCCATTCTAATATGTGTGTAATGATATACCATTGTCATTTTAATTTGCATTTCTCTGATGACATATAATGTGAAGCACCTTTTCAGATGCTTATTTGCCAGATGTGTATTTTCTTTGGTGAGGTGTCTTTTAAGGTCTTTGGCCAGGGTTGTTTGTTTTCTTATTGTTGAGTTTTAAAAGTTCTTTTATATTTTGGAAAATACTCCTTCATCAGATGTGTCTTTTGCAAATGTTTTCTCCATTTGTGGCTTGTCTTCTCATTCTCTTGACAATTTATTTTTTCATAGAGCAGTTTTTAAATTTTAATGAAGTCCAGCTCATCAATTATTTCTTTCAAGGACTGTGTGTTTGCCTTTGTATCTAAAAAGTCTTCATTATACCAGAGGTCATCTAGGTTTTCTCCTGTGCTATTTCCTAAGAGTTTCATGCTTTTGTTTTTACAGTTATGTCTATGATCCATTTTGAGTACATTTTTGTGAAGGATGTCAGTCTGTGTTTAGATTTATTTTATTTTATTTTTGCATGTGCATGTGTTCCAGCACCAATTATTGGAAAGATTACCTTTGCTCCTTGGTCAAAGATGAACTGACAATATTTATGTGAGTCCATTTCTGGGCTCTCAATTCTGTTCCATTGATCTATTTGGTTATTTTTCTTTTGCCAATACCACACTGTCTTGTTTACTGTAGTTTTATAGTAAGCTTTGAAGTCAAGTAGTATCAGTCCTCCAACTTTGTTCCTTTTTCATATCATGTTGACTATTCTAGGTCTTTTGCTTCTCTATATAAACTTTAGAATCAGTGTACCAATATCTACAAAATAACTTGCTGTGATTTTGATTCTTAATGAATTTGTAGATAAAATTGGGGGAGAACTGACATCTTGACAATGTTGAGTCTTCCTATCCATGAACATAGCATACCTTTCCATTTATTTAGTTCTTCTTTTGTTTCCTTCATCAGAATTTTATAGTTTCCTCATATAAATCTTATATATATTGTGTTAGATTTGTACCTAAATATCTCAATTTGGGGGGGTGGTAATATAAATGGCATTATGTTTAATTCCCCTTGTTCATTGTTGGTATATAAGAAAACAATTGACTTCTGTGTATTAACTTTGTGCCTTGCAACTTTGTTATAATCACTTATTAGTTCTAAGAGGATATAGGTGTTCTTGTAGATATTTTCTATCAATTGAGAATATTTCCTATCTATTCCTAATTTGCTGAGAGCTTTAATAGCTCTACCTTTTAAGAGTACCTTACAGTCAGTTTCTGATTTTTATGTATATATCTTATTTTAAAAATCATTTTAGTAACAATAGTAACAATATTATAACAAAATCTAAACATTTATTGAGTATTCAAGTTAGCCCAAATGTTGTTCTATTTTGCAAAGATAACCTGTTAATTTCCAAAACAACCCTATGAGACAAAAGAGATGATAAAGGTATCAGATGAAAATATTTTTGAAGATTAAATGAGAAAATGAATGATATTCACAGAAGTGCCTAGGACATATCTAATACCCAGTAAAGATTAGCTCTGATTCATAATGAATGGGATGGTTGTGTGGCTAGGTTTGCTTTAGGTGACTGAAATGCTAACAATCAGATTTAGAGTTTTGGCATAATTGTAAGAATGGAGGTTAACGTGTTCTTTCAAATATGAGTACAAAGACAGCAACATTCAGTAAGTTACACACTTCTGCCACTTTCACCTTGACCATTAATAAAGGGTGGGGCCTCAAGTGTAGTGACAGCACTTCTTGTGTGCAAATAGCCTCAAATCTTATCTGCTGTATCAGCATCAATGACACTGGACATACGGTGGTTTTACTCTAACAGTTCTGAGTTCTCCACTGCTTAACCGTATGTGTTACGGTCTGTGTCTTAGTCCAAAGAGAGGTTTTTCCAAATGCTGAACCCCCCAGGAATCACCAGAAGAGTCCATTTATGAGGTTGAGAAGACAGAAGCTGAAAGGCTCCACAGACACAGACAGCATTTGCATATCAGGTAGAAAGACAGCGTTTCCATAGAAATGAATTGCCTGGAGTTTTCTGAACTATTTACAGAATGTGTGGCAGGGACTGAAAATGAGGACCCTGAACCTGAGAACAGAGAGGTTTGCATAGGCCAGATGAAATGAGCAAGGGCACGGTGATGCACGCCATGGAAATTCCCAGTGGGATCATGATAGCGAGTGCCCTCCTTCGGTGATGCTGAAGCAGCCTTCACCCTTCAGTGATGCCGATGAAGACAGACGCCAGTCACATGAAGAAGGACATCTGGAGACAGCCACATTGGTCCAACTTATAGGTGTTAGATGGATGATGCTGTTTTGTTGTTTTGCATACGTACAAGGAAAATAAACTATACATAGTCCTAATTACAAAAGATGTAAGTCGTCTTTTTCAACAGCCTCTTTTCCCTGAATGATGTCCATATCACCACACTCTGGGTGCCCGATGCCCATGCAAGTTGGAAAGCTCTGCTAAATTCCACTTCGACTGCAGTCAAAATCCTAGAAGGCAAAACTAGGTTAAAAAGAAAGGGAAAATGACACTTCCTTTATTCTCCTCATTGTGCATCTGAACAGTATCTTTGTAGAATTCTAACACTCAAAACTTGTGGTTCCCTGCAAGTTACATGATACCAAGCAGAGCAAGTCTTCCTCACAAGACACACAATCCCCATGGGGCTCCTCAACATGGCCACTGACCAGCCCCTTCAATGTCATTTAATTTCCAAGACGTTGATAGGAGAGTATCTCGGAAGTTGACCCACAAAATGAGTTCACATTAGAAAAGACGATGTGTAGCCACTGTCAAATCAATAGGGGAAGAATCTGTTTCTAGAGTTCGAGATGAAAGGAAAATATCCATTGCTCTGGCTGTCTGTCAGCATAGATGGCCATGTGTGTGGATCCTTAGAGGTGATGCACTCAATTCAGAATAAAACAGTGGGAGGCCTAGACTCGATTCTGTTACGTCAGGAAGATAGGCAGCTTTTCTCCTCTCTCCTAAAGACATCTGCTTGTTCCCATGGTTAGTTCTTTATGGCCGGTGGCAAACAATGTTAAGCCTTAGGCTACCTGGCTAGAACTCATTTCTGTGATTTTATTAAAGGGATAAAATAGGAAAGAGTTGAGAAGAAGAACAAAGTTGAGGAAAATGGAGGTATTTAGATTTGAGTGTAGCAGAGAAGAAAGCTTAGAAGTCGCTTCAACTCTCATACAATCTATTATACAACACAAGCTCACCAATGGTTTGCTGTCCCTCATGGAACTGCAGAACAGGAAAGCATGAGATTCGAGTTAAGGATAAGGAAAAACATTTTCAAGTATGGAAAGGGGTTATCAAGGGAGCTCATAAATGACACCTCGAAAGGTATCTGTAGGGAAGTAGTATTTTATCCGTCCAGCATTTCTGTACGTGATGCAGAGTTGTGTCCCAGGCGCGAGCAAACACAGCACGGCTTACTTGACAATGTCGGGCAAAAAATGAAGGAGTGAATAGTTTGACAAGCTATCACATTTGAATGATTTGCCATTGATTGTCACAACAAAATCAGTATGGATGTGCTGTTCCCCATGGTCTGTGTGAAGCCTCAATTTCCTGCAGCTGTATTTCTTCTGATTTGATTAAAGACCCTATATGTACAGTTTTTGACAAATACAATTTTTTTTTCATTCTATGTGTTTGCAGTTGGATACATTATTTAAATTATGCTGCATTAGCATTTTATCCTGAATTATAAGCAGTGCCATGAATCTACCACTCTTCTTTTTTTTTTTTAAAGATTTTTTTTTTTTTATTATTTGAGAGAGAGAGAATGAGAGACAGAGAGCATGAGAGGGAGGAGGGTCAGAGGGAGAAGCAGACTCCCTGCTGAGCAGGGAGCCCGATGCGGGACTCGATCCCGGGACTCCAGGATCATGACCTGAGCCGAAGGCAGTCGCTTAACCGACTGAGCCACCCAGGCGCCCTCCACCACTCTTCTTAAACTAAAGCCATCTTGGTCTGTTCTTTAGTTTGCTCATCAGCTAATAAAAAGCAAAGACATGTAGCAAATGTCTTTATAAAGTCATTGTAGCTAGAACCAGGCACATAATTTATATGTGTTTTTCTCTAACTTTCATTAGCAGAAAATCCTGTGCAAGCCTAAATGGCTAGCGTTCAATTCACTCTTACTCCCATTTTTACACAGTCCAGTGTCTGCAACAGGACTAGTGAAGGATTTAGTGCTGAACCCAGACAGCAGAGACATCAGGAGCAGGAGGCTCCCTGTGCATCTCATAACCTTGGGTAAAGAGGTGTTGCTGTCAGCTTATTTATTTCTATTTATAGAATAATTTCACATAAAATCAAATATGAATATTTGTATGTGTCATATTGCATAGCATTTAATAATACAAGCATTATCAAATTATTACTAAGTAATTTTTGGCTGTAATTGAGCAAGATTCATGAGATGAAATCATAAAGCAACTTTATTTTTGCTTCTTACTACCTCTTTTAAATGG
Source organism: Mirounga leonina (assembly GCF_011800145.1). NCBI lineage: Eukaryota > Metazoa > Chordata > Mammalia > Carnivora > Phocidae > Mirounga > Mirounga leonina. The sequence continues at coordinate 39,186,824 of NW_023270320.1, read as the reverse complement.
TTCTGGAAATCCTCTTCCATAATTCTTCTGATCATTTTTATGTAACCAGTAAATACCTGGTCAGGGCTTTAATCTGTCTGGGCAGCATGATAATGGAAATATTAAAGTATTCAGCTTTGGTCACTCTCCCAGCGAGACCTGATGTTAGCGAGCACAGCGGAAAGTGCCCTGGTGGGTTTCCTCCGGGACCAGCTCCTCCTTCCTCACCCTTGCTCACTCAGGTACCCAGTGGCTCCAGCCCATCCTGCCCTCAGGGACTGGGGTAAACTAGAGGATGCATCAGTGCTGATGATCACTGACCCCTGACTCTGTTCCCCCTCCCATTACTGGGCATCTTTCACTCCGTAGATTTGTTGCAGGGCCCACACTGTCCTGTCTGTCTCTTCTTCCTGGCCCACCAAACTCTGGGGGCATCAGGATGCTCTGCAAGGAGCCTAGCATCATTGGGGCTTTGTCAGAGCCCACAGCCAGCACCACTCATCGGCTTGGGTGTCTGGGGCCTGACTGGCTCCCGTGTGTGGTTTTCAGCTCCAGACATTGCGTGTTTAACTCTGAGACATGTTTAGGATGCTCCTTCTCCTTGAGTGGGGAGATGAAACTGTCATTTTGCATCAGTGATAATCTCACAGTTTCCAGCTCTCTTTCACTGTTGAGCCTTCAATATGGGGGAAGGAGGAGGTCGAAAAGCAATTCACATCTTTACAAATAGTGCACGGTGATCTCATGACATAGAAGCTAAAACACTTCAATTCTAACATCCTATTATACGCAGTATAAGCTGGTGATTTTTAAGCATAGAAGGACAAAATAACTCATTTTCCTGAATTATGATAAACATTTCTTAACTGTAGGTAGTTTAGTTGGGGGATAAAAAAGACAAGCATAATGCTCCAATGAACTGTTTCTGAGAGATGTTTAATAAACAGAAGAAATAAAATTAGTATATACCACACTACATTGTTTTGATGGAGTAGAACTCATAATCACTAATTTTTTTTATAAAATATCAATTGTCAAGCATTTTATCTCCTAATACTGAAGAAAACTTGAGAGATACAAAAATCTATCTGTATGTCTAGATACAAATATGTCTCTATATACCTCCTAGATCTACAAATATATATATATATATCTGTATATATGTATATATCGATCCACATACCTCTATTTCTGTCTATATATATATTTATATGTACATATATCAGGTATCTATTTATATGTACAGTTATCAGATATCTATGAGTAGAAAGAGAGGTTAGTGAGCTATAGGTTGAGAGCCACAAACAAATCAAAATATCGGTTGAGAAGGGAGGTAGGTATACAGTGGTGACTACTGGGTGTGGACACGTTGACATGAGACACCTTTATAAAATCTTGCTGTCATGCTGTTGACACCTGATCATGTATGCAGCCCCTTGAACTCTCAGCTGCCATCCAGATGTAGGTGACAGAAAGAAGGCAATTCTCCACCTACATTTAAAAACAGAACTACTGCCATCCGTGGACAAAAATGTATAATCGCATTTCCAGTAGGTCACATTGATATCACCAATATATTTGAAAAGCATTCTTATTAATCAGTACAAGTTACAAATATGCCAATAGGAAAAGAGGCAAAAGAAACCAACAGGAAACACCATAAAAAGAAGCCCAAGTGGCAAATAAATATAGTAAACACTTTTAGCAAAGTTAGGGAAAGAGCCTATCCAGGTGGCAAAAAATGGTGCCTGAAAGGGTCAAGTTTTGAACAAGACTGAAAGCAACCAGCAAAAATGTTATATGTTGCAGTGGGAGAATAAATAAGTATAATTGCATTTGTGAGATTGATTTTGGTCCCTTAACATTGAACATGTACATGTTCTGTGACCCAGGTATTCTATTTTTTTGTGTGCCAGCAAGTATTAAATGTGTAAAAAAATATGTATTTTTCAGGCATAAACACACATATGTAATTACTACATAAAAACATGCATGAGGTTGATAAGTACCAAATCCAGAAAACTATTAGCTTTGAGAAAAGTTGGTGTGCAATGGATAAAAGAATCACAAAGAATTGCAGTAGTATTCTAGATTTAATGTCCTTTCTAAATGAAAAGGATGCAGAAGAAGCAAGTTGAGGAAGCCTTGGCAAAGTAAGAGACAAAGAAGAACAAAGGCCTTACATCATATCTTATTAGAATATATTCTAAGTTAAGTTATTATAAATTACAATTGATAAAGACAGGTGGTGATACATACGTGCTCATTATATTATTATTTCTGGGGATCTTAAATTTTAAATTTCACATTTTTTTTAAAAAGCTTTAATTTGTGTTGAATAGATGGATGGTTATATATGTAAATAAGACCCTCTGCCTTTGGCTTCAAACTCCCCACGTCCAATATGCTAATCCTGCAGAAGAGAAGATGGTCTTTTGGTATTACTGTATCAAATCTCAAGCACATTTGCTTCACTAATTATTTGTCATTCTTCTCATACTCCCTTTTGTCATTAATAAAATATAAAAAGGAATTCCCTTTTCATAAATACCTATCTCATTAATTTTTCTAACATATAACCTGCTGTAAATCAAGAATGTATGCCTATTCTCTGCCCCCAGATCCCATGGTCTGGAATTACAAATAAAGAGAACAATCACTCTGTTCCTTATCCATTCATCTATCAATGGATGTTTAGGTTGCTTCCATATGAAATAATGCTTCAATAAACATAGGGGTGCAGATATCTTTTTGAATTAGTGTTTTCATTTTCTTTTTTTTAAGTTTTTTTTTGCCATTTTATTTTATTATGTTATGTTAATCTCCATACATTACATCATTAGTTTTTGATGTAGTGTTCCATGATTCATTGTTTGCACATAACACCCAGTGCTCCATGCAGAATGTGCCCTCTTTAATACCCATCACCAGGCTAACCCATCCTCTCACCCCCTCACCCCTCTAGAACCCTCAGTTTGTTTCTCAGAGTCCATAGTCTCTCATGGTTCGTCTCCCCCTCCGATTTCCCCCCTTCATTTTTCCCTTCCTGCTATCTTTTTTTTTTTTTTAACATATAATATATTACTTGTTTCAGAGGTACAGGTCTGTGATTCAACAGTCTTACACAATTCACAGCACTCACCATAGCACATACCCTCACCAACGTCTATCACCCAGCCACCCCGTTTTTATTTTAATTCCAGTCAACATACAATGTTATATTAGTTTCAGCTGTATGATATAGCTATTCAACAAGTGTTTTCATTTTCTTTGGGTAAATACCCAGTAGTGTGATTACTGGCTCATAGGATAGCTCTATTTTTAACTTTTTGAGGAACCTCCATACTGTTTTCCAGAGTGGTTGCACCAGTTTGCATTCCCACCAACAGTGTAGGAGGGTTCCCCTTTCTCCACATCTTTGCCAACATTTGTTATTTCTTGTCTTTTTGATGATATCCATTCTGGCAGGTGTAATGTGATCTTTCAGTGTGTTTTCATTTGCATTTCCCTGATGATGAGTGATGTTGAGTATCTTTTCATGTGTCTGTTGGCCATCTGTAATCTTCTTTGGAGAAATGTCTACTTAGGGTCTCTGACCATTTTTAATCAGATTACTTGTTTCTTTGGTGTTAAGTTCTTTAAGTTCTTTACATATTTTGGATATTAACCCCTTATCAAAAAAAGAAAGAAAGAAAGAAAGAAAGAAAGAAAGAAAGAAAGAAAAGGAGAGAGAAAGAAAGAAAGAAGAAAGAAAGAAAGAAAGAAAGAAAGAAAGAAAGAAAGAAAGAAAG
>NW_023270320.1:39166139-39183044 GCF_011800145.1 Mirounga leonina | reverse complement strand
AAGAAAGAAAGAAAGAAAGAAAGAAAGAAAGAAAGAAAGAAAGAAAGAAAGAAAAGAAAAGAAAAGAAAAGAAAGAAAGAAAAGAAAGAAAGAGAAGGAGGGAAGGTGGTAAGGAAGGAAGAAGGAGAAAGTAAGAAAAGCCCCTATGGTTGCGGATCTCAGTAAATGTCTAAAGAATACATTTCTTCAGTTAAATAATTCTTGTTTGGAACAAGAGGGAAGGATGTACCAGCTAATTTGGGGAGATAAATAAGAAGATTAATAACTCTTTATATCTTGATATAGAAACTTGTTCAAATCCTTATCAATGGGAAAAACCAAGAGGAACAACAACATTATGTAAAATGTGTTCCAATTTATGTAAAATGGAGAATGACAACATTAATATTGTAACCTTCACTATATCAATGTTTGCTTTTATATGACCAAAGATATGGTAGGATTACATTACAAAACAAACAAAAGGAAAACAGGGTTAGCTGGGGTATGGAGGGTGTTGCTGGGTATTACTGGTGTTCACTTTATATACAATAAGATGAACTCATTTTGAATACGGTTCAATGATGAGATTTCCTTCAACACAGAATTTTCCATGGCACTCCTCTGGAGTGAATCATACCTGAGCTTTTATGACACATAGGTGGTGAATTCTATTGATTTTTTTTGCATTTATTGAGATGGCCATAGGCTTCTTCTTTCTTCTCTCAGCACGGTGAAGAACATTGCTTGATTTCTGACTATTGAATGAATCTTTCATTCCCATTGTTGACTATACTTGGCAATGACATATCCTTTTTTATGTATTGCTCAATTTGTTTGGTTCAGATTTTGTTGAAAATATTTATATTTATGGGGGATATTGGTTTATATTTTATTTTTATCCATTTACCTTCTTTTGTCTTTGCCAGGTTTTGATATCATGATAATGCTGGACTCATGACCAGTTACAGGTTCTTTCACTGAACTCAGGTTTAATTACAAATGGTAAAAGCTCAGATATTAAGTGTACAGTTCAATGCATTTTGGCAATTGCCTTAACCAAGGGCACCACCTCTCCACATAAGATAGAACATATCTATCATCCCAGCTCATGTCTCTTACAGCCTTCTTCCTCAGACTCACCCACTTTTTGGATTTCCTATATCATAAACTTGTTTGAACTACTCTTGAATTTCATGTGAATAGAATAATCAAAATATACTCTTTTCTGCCTGGCTATTTTTTTTTTTTTACTAAGCATAATATTTTTCAGATTAATCCATTATATTATACAATCTTAATAATTTTTTGAATTTGAAAACATAAGAATGCATCATATCTATCAGATATTAAAATAACATAACATATACATGAAATAACATATTACATGAAAACTTTCCAGAAACTAAAAAAGATGTATATATGCAGATGGAAAGAAAAATGGGGCGAGCCAAGCTACTCATGCTCTTTGACAAAGTCCAAGTGTGGGGGACGATCCTGAAAACAGGAGACTCCACAGCTGGCTCCTGCTATTCTCTTTCATTTTGTTTATGGCAGTCTTTATAATTGTGGGAATATTTCTGGGGTTTCATGATAAAGTGACTACTCAGCTTAGTTACGCCTATCTAAGCAATCATAATGAAACTAATTCCACAAGGCCCCCCAGGCGCCTCAGAAGCGGCAAGATTCTAAGAAAGGAACAGCGCAGACTGTTCCACAGTTCACTATATTTCCTGTGCTATAGAACAAAATAGCAAGACGGTCATGCTCTGTCTAGCACCTTTCTCTTTGCGTATTGTTTTTTAGTTTTAGCAAAAGTCAATAAGCGGAAATCAATAAAGGTCATGCTAATCATTACAAAGGAAAAATAAAAGAAGGCTATGTCTGTAATCAAAAAAATGATCTAAGATTATCTCACTCAATTATGAAAAAACATAATCACATGTTACGAAAGTATGGAAAAACAAAAAAAATCCTAACATATAAATAAAGTTCCTCCAAGGCTGTCAGGAGGAGATGCTTGCAACCTGATCCTGTGTCTGTGTCTCCTCATTCACCGACGCCGTCCTTTCCTACGAGAGACCCACCCTGGCTGGAGCTGGACTCCGGCAGAAAAAATACACTGTGCCTGCAAGAATTATTACTGCTCAAACAACAATAATCACACATCCAAGAAATTTTACAAGGTTTTTTTAAGTTAAAGAAAGATCTTTCATTCACAACTGGAAAATAATATAAATCTAAAAAGTCCTTAAACACAGAAAGCATGACCCAAGAACCTTCTATTCAGCTAAATTGCCCTTCATGTATGAAGAAGCAAAGCTTTCTGAACACGCTGGGATGCAATCCATAGAGTCCTTATGACTACTTGCTGGAAAAAAAAAATAAAAAACTAACAAAAAATGAAAAAAATCCAGATAAAATGTCTGAAATAGGATTTATGATGAGCACTGAATTCATTTATAAGTAGAAACAAGGAAAAAGAATGTGCTCAATTGAGGGTAAATATTTTCCAATCTGACAATAGAGATAAATACAACAGACCAAACATTAGGTAAGGAGAGTTAAAGTCATGTGTCAAAAGCTGCAGGAGAGGCTGGAAACTCAAGTAGTCTAGATTATGATTTTAGTTGTATAAAGTGAATATCAAATATATATATATATATATATATATATATAATAAAGTAAACATTTGTTTGTGAAGGGGAGAGAAGGAAGAGAAAGAGTGGAAAGGAAATTGGATATATACTAATTTTGTTATTTTCCAATGTAGATAGTCAATAGACATCATATACAAGGAAAATTCAACATGTTCTATAAATTGTAAATGCAATTATAAACCAATGATTATCTCTCAAATTACTGTAAGAAATACAAGGGACAACAAATAAAATAGAGACCATGCAGAGGAAGGTTTAAAAAAAAACTCAATATGAACAGCACAACATAAAATCATAACTGAACTCAAAGAAAGGCTGCCATTAACAGATAAAGAATGTAAGATCTATTGGGATTTAACTCCCCTACAGAAAAAAAAAAAAAAGCTAATTTGTCCCCGTTAAGTACCTATGAAATCTTTGGTTTTACTATAGCTAATGGCAGGAGGTCCCCAAATAAATACACAAAACATTGTTCCTCCGCATCCACCTGCTCTTCCTCCTAACTACGCAGTTTCTGTGAATTGCAGCCTGACCACCCTCGTAACCACCTGTAACCTCCTTCAGCCCCCACTCCACCCACAGACACCACATCATGGCAGCCAACCCAGTCTTCCCTCTCCCGCCTGCTGCTGTACCCAGTTCAAACGCACTGAAGACTCAGTTGCCTTTGAAGGGCTTTTCTCCAGGCTCTCAGGACTTAACTATGTCAGCATATTACTTTCAAATCAACTTTCCTAAAACACATTTATTATAACTGTACCTCCTCTGGTAAATTCATGAATGGCTCTCTACAAAGCTCTACCATAAGAATGCCGTCCATGGTTTTCTCCAATTCTTTTCTTTTAATACTAAATTTTAATTTCAGTACAATTAACATACAGTGTTATGTTAATTTCAGTTGTCTAGTAAAGGGATTCAACAATTCCATATTTTACCCTGTGCTCATCACAACAGGTGCCCTCCTCAATCCCCATCACCTATTTCCCCTATGTCCCCCCACCTTCTTCCTCTCTGGTTACCATCAGTTTGTTCTCTGTAGTTAGGAGTTTGTTTCTTCGTTTGTCTCTCTTTCTCTTTTCCCCCCCTTTTGTTGGTTCTTTTACTTCTTAAATTCAACATATGAGTGAGATCATATGGTATTTGTCTTTCTCTGACTGACTTCTTTCACTTAGCATTATACTCTCCAGCTCCATCCGTATCATTGCAAATGGCAGGGTTTCGTCCTTTTTTTTTTTTTAAAGATTTTATTTATTTTTTTTGTCAGAGAGAGATAGCGAGAGCAAGAACACAAGCAGGGGGAGTGGGAGAGGGAGAAGCAGGCTTCCTGCAGAGCAGGAAGCCCGATGCGGGGCTCGATCCCAGGACCCTGGGATCATGACCTGAGCCGAAGGCAGACGCTTAATGACTGAGCCACCCAGGCGCCCCGGGTTTCATCCTTTTTTATGGCTGAGTAATATTCCGTTGAGAGCGCGCACGAGAGAATTGCATCTTCTTATCCATTTATCCATTCTTCAATAGATGGACACTTGGTCTGCTTCCATATTTTGGCTATTGTAAATAATGCTGCTATAAACATAGGGCTGCATGTATCTCTTTGAATTAGTGCTTTTGTATTTTGAGGATAAATATCGAGTAGTGTGATTGCTGGATCATAGGATGGTTCTATTTTTAACTTTTTGAGGAAACTCCATACTGTTTTCCACAGTGGCTGCACAAGTTTGCACTCCTTCCAACACTGGAAGAGTTTTTTATTTCTCCACATCCTCACTAACACTCATCTCTTATGTTGTCGATTTTAGCCATTCTGACAGGTGTGAGGTGACAGCTCATTATAGTTTTGATTTGCATTCCCTTGATGATGAGTAGTGTTGAGCATCTTCTGATGTGTTTGTTGGCCATCTGTAGGTTTTCTTTGAAAAAATGTCTACTCATGTTTTCTCCCATTTTTTAAATTGGATTATTTGTTTTGGGGGTATTGAGCTTTATCAGTTCTTTATATATTTTGGATCCTAAGCCTTTATTGGATATGTCCTTTGCAAATATCTTCTCGCATTCAGTAGGTTGCCTTTTACTTTTGCTGATTGTTTTCCTCACTGTGCAGAAGCTTTTAATCTTGATGTAGTTCCGGTCTGCCTCCAATTCTTGTTTTCAAGTTATCTTTCTCTTCCCTACAGACCACACTCATCAAGACAAACCATGCCATTGCCTTTTACCCAATACCTTCTTGATTTAGCCAACCAGGACACACACACACACACACAATAATTGACTAGGCATTCGGTCTATAACACGCCCACATGAGAAACATCTGGGGTGATTTCTATGTGTATTCAAAACCTACTGAATCACCTTGTCCATCTGCAAGGGCAGAATGCAAATATTATCTCTTCATGAAGCATTCACTGATCCGCACATTTCCCAGTCAGAATTAATTATTCACTCATGTGTGCTCCCACGAGGATGTTCTTGCTCTCTTGTCCAAACTCAGTAGTAAGTCATTTGTGTATCTGTTTTCCTGTTTACTAAAGTATTGAACAGTAGCTCCTAGATAAATATTATTGGGTCTAATGTACTATTTATCTGTAATTGTACCAGGTACAAAAGCACATTTTGTGATATGTTTGTAATTGTTTTGAAAAAAAAACTAACAAAATATAGCAGCTTTCTTTAATAATCTGTTTCTAGAGGAAGCTGCCTTTATAGCCCCAATCCTACTGATTCCTAATTCTAATCAAATAGTAAAAAGAGACATATTCAGCATTTGGGAATTTTTTTTCAAATATTTAGTACCTCAAAATGAGATAAAAATATAACTTGCATTCATTTAGTAGCAGCTGAATTTCTCAGCCTGCGGGCTGATTTCCGAATGCACCTTCTGTTTTGTCTAATTCATATTGTATAAGCACACAGTGATGAATATGCATTGTTTTTTAATGAGCACAGGATGGTCCCACAGAGTAACACTAATTCTTGCACTCCAAGTGCTGGCATGCTTTTAAGACAGAGCACTTAATACATTCCAAACTTTGGTTTTACTCTCTTCCAAAAATAGCTTTAAAAATACCTTCACTGAAAGCATCTCCTATTGTCTATACGGGAGCATAAAAGCTGAGCAACTATGGTACTGCCACATTGTTAGTGGGATGTTGGGCTGTTCTTTGGAGAACATTCATGGTGGGAGGATGCTTGCCCCTGGGCTCTTTGCCTTGGCTACTGGGTAAAAGATCTTTGCAGTAAATCAATCTATGACCAGAAGATATATATGCGTGCCTCAAGAAGCAACATCCATCGATGGTCTGCAACAGTGGAAAAACAGAGGACAGAAAAATTAAAGGCACGCCTGAAGACCAGAGAAATAGCTACCAGAGGGGACAGCTTAGATAGCACGGTTCTTTGTTCTGAGAAGTAAGGACTTGCTTTGTCTTGCAGGCAGAGTCCCCTTGGGAGGAGAATTTTGTAGGGGAGAGTTCTGTCATCAGACATCTTAAACCCTGCAGGGGAACTGGTAATTTAGTGGGGAATTCTGCAGTTTTTTGCCTCTGGTGTTGGTTTTTAGGTGGCTTTTCCATGGGTTTCAGGTCCTTCTACCCTAGTGAAGGGATGGAGACTTGTCTTGGGAACATTTCAAGTTAGAATTTAAATGTGGGGCTATTTCTCCAGCAGTTTGGGCTCACTACAGCTCCTACCTCCAAGTCTTTGCTTCTTCAAGTGAGTTTCCCAACAATTTCCCATCAGTCCAGTCTCCAGGGAGCCCTGAATGGGGAGCAATGCTTCACACCCCGTCAGTTACATACAGCATGAGTAAAGACTGATTTTTTCGGTTCGCGAAGTGTGTTCCAAGGAACCTCTTTCAAAATAAGATGCTTCTCAGGGTTAAAAATACATTTTGCATAGTTTAGAGAAGAATAAAAACAAATCTCCCTAAATTTCACTGCTGAGGACTTTAAAATTTGGACACATTTTTCTTGACTTTATCATTCTGTCGTTCAAATATGACAGTATTTTGGTCTTCAAGGTTTTCTTTTTTTGCTACTTGGGAAGTATGCAAAGTGCTGCCATAAGTTTTTCTTTAAATATCTTTAAAAATATTAAGTGTAGTTATAACATAAGGACCTTAGACTGTGGGTCTTATACAAACTAAAACATAAACTCAATATTCTTTTCGTGGTTGACAGATATTTCAATTCATTAGCCCAAGGAGAGTTGATTTCTTCTTTTGTATCAGGCTTTTCTTTTCTTTTTTTTTTTTTTTTGAGGTGTCAGTGAGAACTTTAAGAACACTGCACACAAATGTGGATGATAACCTTTTTCTAAATTTAGTCTGAGCATCCAAGTGCCAGTTGTGGCTGTTTCTGCTGTTTGCACATATCAGTCTCCAGGCCTGTTCTTTCGCTTCGTCAACACTCTAATGATGGATTTTTATTTTTATTTATTGTTATTGTTATGTTAATCACCATACATTACATCATTAGTTTTTGATGCAGTGTTCCACGATCCATTGTTTGCGTATAACACCCAGTGCTCCATACTGTACGTGTGCTCTTTAATACCCTAATGATGGATTTTTAAAACTTGAATCTTTGGTGTTGATGACACAACTAAAGTAGCTAAGACAAATAAAAGCTCTCTATAGTTACAGTGTATAATGTGATGTTTTGATACAGATATACATTGCATCATGATTACCACAATGAAGCTAATTAATATGCCCATCAACTCCCATCCTTATGATGTTTTTGAAGTGTGATGAGAATACCCCCAATCGACTCTCCTAGTCAAGTGCACAGTGTAGCATTATTGGCTAGAGTTTCCATGCTGTGTATTAGGTCTGATTAGATAGACAGCTACATCAACATCAGACAACACAGGATGCAGAACACAGGGATTTTAACAGGGATGAGGAGGAATATAACACGTAATAAAAAGGCTAATTAATCAAGAAGACATAAAAAGCCATCATTTCTTTGAACACTCTTCAACCCCACCCTCTTTCTCCTCTCCTTCTGCTATTCCTAGTCCCTGTTTGTTTGTTTTTTCATTCTCTTTTCTCTCTGTTCTTTACAATGGATAATTTCTATTCTTCTATCTCAGGCTCCTTGGCATGTACCTCTTGAGTCTGCTGTTGCTTCTGTTCCATGGAGTTTTATTATAAATTTGCCTTTTAGGAGGTCCATCTGTGTCTCTTTTGTATCTTCTTGTTCTTGGTGGAAGCTTTCTATTTCTTCACTGAAACTTTCTGATGTTTTGTTCCGATGTGCTTGTGATTGTTCAGTGAAGAAATTTTAAGATGGTGGACTTGGAATCCTTGTCCAGTATTTCTAACACCTGTTTTTCCAGGGTCAGCATCTGTTGCTTGGTTTTAGATTCTATGACTTGTGTTTAATACTGGGACATGATGGTCATTGTGTTATGTGACTTTGAATCTTGTCCATTTGTTCTGTTTTAGCTGGTCTATTCAGACTGCCTTGTTACCTTGAGGTGGGTGTTGATTTCTGGTCTCTATTCAGCCACCAGGGACACCCAAGGTGAAGGCAGTGCTCACCATCATGGGGCATGGATAGATTTCAAGAAATGGAAAGCTTCCTGACAACTTTTTTTTTAATGATATAATTTACAGTTAAAAACCCTCTCATCAAAAAAAATCTAAAAAAAAAAACCCTGCAGTAACGTGATTTTATTAGTTAATTCCTAATCTATTAAGAAATAATACCAATTAAAACAAAACTGAAGGGGAAACAATTACAAACTCTTTATAAAACTAGAATTTCACTGCTAAAAAACCCAGGTAAAGGTATTAGATGAAAACACTACAATAGACCAATATCCTCATGAAAGTGAATTTGCCCATCATTAACAAAATATCAGCAAATTGGGTCCTTCAATATAGGAAAATAATAATGCATCATGTTTATGCCAGTAATATAAGCTTTGACATTCAAGCAATGACATTTACCACTCAATAGACCAAGGACTAAAGTATATGATCATCTTAACAGATGAATAAAAATAATTTGAAAAATTCAAGGATTATTTACAATTAAAGAAACAAAACAAAACAAAACAACACAAACATCTCAGCAGTTAAGAAAGATTCACTGGTAAGATTCTATCAACTTATTTAAGAAAAATGTTATACTTATTCTCTGCAAATTCTTACAAAAAATAGAAACACAAGGCATAGTTCCAAACTTATTCTATGAGGCCAGTATTACTCTAATACAGAAACCAGAAAAAGATGTTACAAGAAAGGAAAATGACAGATACTCTCACATGAGCATAGATATAAAAAAAGTCTCAACAAAATATTAACAAATTGAATCCAATGAAGTATAAAAATAATTATACACCAAAACCAAGTGGGATTTATCTGAAATATGTAAGGCCAGAGCAATATGTGAAAATCAGTTTACACAATCTATCACATCAACAGGGTAAGGGAAAAAAAAATATGATTATATCAATAAACACAGAAAAATCCTTCGAAAAAATCCAACACCCATTCATGATACCCAATACCTCTCAGTAGCTCAGAATAGAGAGAGACTTCCTTATTTGATAAAGAACATCTACATAAAACCTAAAACTAACTTCACACTTAATGGTGAGACACAAGATGCTTTCTGCTAAGACCTGGAACAAGGCAAGACACCTGCTTCCAGACTTCTTATTCCACATCTTACTAGAAAGCTTAGCTAACTAGCTAATGAAATAAGACCAAAAAGAAGAAGAAGTAGTAGTAAATATATACACATAGGAAGAAATAAAAAGTGCCTTTGTTTATGTATAAGATTGTTTCTGTAGAAACTTCCAGAGAATCAACAACAAAAACACCCCTAATTGATAAGTAATTATATCAAGATTAAAAGATATAAAATTAATACACAAAAGTCATTTGATTTTAAAAAAAGTCATTTGATTTCTTATGTAAGAGCAATGAAAAACTGGGATATAAAATAAAAAAACATAACATGGTTTACATTGGCACCAAAAAATGAAATACTTAGGTATAAATCTAATAAAAATATGTAAGATCTATCTGAGGAAAACTACATAATTCTGATAAGAAGGAATCAAAGAAGATCTAACTAAATGGAGACAGATTCTGTGCATGTGGCTAGGAAGACTAACCGTGATCAAGATGTCAATTATTCCTAACTATATCTACAGATTCGGCGCAATCCCAATGAAAATCTGAGCAAGTTATTTTGTAAATTTTGAGCAACTGATTCTAAAATTTATAGGGAGAGCAAAAGACAAAGGATAGCCAATACAATATCGAACTGCAGAAGAATAAAGTCAGAAGACAGACAGTACCCATCTTCAAGAACTTCTATAAGGCTGTCGTATCAAGAGAGTGTAGTATGGGAGAAGAGTGGACAAATAGATCAATGGAACAGAATCAAGAGCCCAGAAAGAGACCCACACGGTAGAGTTACTGATCTAGGACAAACGGCAAAGGCAATTCAATGAAGAACAGTCTTTTCAATGAACGGTGCTGAAAAACTGGGTATTCACGGGCAAAAATATTGGATCTAGTCACAAACCTTTGAACTTTCAAAGAATGAAGTCAAGATGAATCATAGGCCTATATGTAAAACATGAACTGTAAAATTCCCAGGAAAGAACATAGAAAAAAAAAAATCCAGGTGACTTTGGGTTTGGTGATGACATTTTAGATAGAACACAACAGCACAATCCTTGAATAAAAAAACCATCAGTGGGACTTCATTAAAAGTAAAATTTTCTGCTCTATATGACATAGTTAAGAAAAGAAAGGGACAAGCAACAGATTGGGAGAAAATCTTTGCAAAACGCGTGTTTGATAAAGGACTGATATTCAAAATATCCAGAGAACTTTTGAAATCTACCTAAAAGAAAACAAATACCCAACTACGAGTGGGCAAGTTATCTGAACATGAACCTCACCAATAGCAAATAAACCTATGAAAAGATGCTCAACATCATATGTCATTAGGGAATCACAAATGAAAACGAAAAGGAGACACCACTTCATACCTATTAAAATGGTTAACATTCAAGGCGCTCACAAGAGACTGTCAAGTAAAAAAAAGTTTTATTTTGTTGCTGATGGGAATGCAAAATGGTCCAGCTACTTTGAAAGAATAATAGTTTCTTACAAAACGAAACATACTCTTAATATTACCTAGCACTCACACTCCTTGGTGTTACCCAAATGGGAAGAAAACTTATGATCACAGAAAATCCTGCACATGAATATTTATAGCAGCTTTTTCATGATTACTGAAACTTGAAAGTGAGAGGATGTTCTTCAATAGACGAATGGATATGCAAACTGTGGTCCATCCAGACAATGGAATATTATTCCATAATAAAAAGAAATGAACATCAAGCCACAAAAAGACACAGAAGAAACTTAAATGCACATTAGTAAATGAAAGAAGCCAATATGAAAAGGCTGCATTCTGCTTTATTCCAATTCTATGACATTCTGGGAAAGGGAAAACTGTAGAGAAAGTATAAAGATCAGTGGTTGCCTGGGGTTGGTGGGAAGGGAGTGATGGATAGGCAGAATAGACAGAATTTTTAGGGTAAAACTATACTATTACTGTAACGGTGGATACGTGAATTTCTAAAGTTGTCAAAACCTATAGAATGCACAACACAAAGAGTGAACCATCATGTAAGTACTGGTCTTTAGTTACTAATAATGTATCAAGGGGCCCTGGGTGGCTTAGTTGTTAAGCGACTGCCTTTGGCTCAGGTCATGATCCCAGGGTCCTGGGATCGAGCCCTGCATCGGGCTCCCTGCTCAGTGGGGAGCCTATTTCTCCCTCTCCCTCTACCTGCCACTTCCCCTGTTTGTGCTCTCTCTCTCTGACAAACAAATAAATAAAATCTTAGAAAAAATAATAATGTATCAGTATTGACTCATCAATGTTGACAAATGTACCACACAAGTCAGGATGCTAATAATAGGGGACAGTCAAGGCAGAGCGTTCAGAAGGCACACAGAAACTCTGTACTTTCTGTCCCGTTGTTTTGTAAATCTAAAGCTGCTGAAAAATGGCCTATTACTTATTTAAAAATTCCAGAAAGCTAGAATGGACACATGTCATGTTATCCTAAGGAAGGGCATCTATGTAGACCACATAGGTAGAATTATGTTTGATAGTGAAGACAGAGTTTCTCCACTTACATCAAGAATGAGGCAAGGATATGTGACCAATACCACTTCAATTGCATTTTATGTCCTAATCACTGTAATAAAGGAAGAAGAATAAATAAAATACATACACTTTCGGGGCGCCTGGGTGGCTCAGTTGGTTAAGCGACTGCCTTCGGCTCAGGTCATGATCCTGGAGTCCCGGGATCGAGTCCCGCATCGGGCTCCCTGCTCGGCAGGGAGTCTGCTTCTCCCTCTGACCCTCCCCCCTCTCATGTGCTCTCTGTCTCTCTCATTCTCTCTCTCTCAAATAAATAAATAAAATCTTTAAAAAAATAAAATAAAATACATACACTTTGGAAAGGAGGAAAACCTCTTTATTTGCAGAAGGCATGATATGTGTAGAAAATCCCAAAAGATCCATGAGCACAAAATCAAGAAATAAGTGTGATAATTCTGCAACTATAGGGTAAACATACGAAAATAAAGTGCATTTATTTTATTTGGTGGTTACATTTAAGAGGATACAGAAACAAGGGAAAAATGAAAATGCATCTAAGACATGGGGAGGAAATACTTGGGGAGAACAGAAAAAGGCCCCAAGGAAGAAATAAGGTGCATGGGCCTCAAGAAAGTAGAGATGATGTACCCATAGCAGTGTGGGGGGGGTGGGGGGAGAGGAGAAGGAGTAGCAGGAGCAGAAGCTGAGGTTTAGGGAGGGAAAAGGTCGCACTGTGCCATATAAGCAAGGAAAATTCATCTGTAACATTTTTTTAAAATATGCAATGGGAGGGACACCTGGGTGGCTCAGTTGGTTAAGCGTCTGCCTTCAGCTCAGGTCGTGATCCCAGGGTCCTGGGATGGAGCCCCGCATCGGGCTCCCTGCTCAGGGAGGAGTCTGCTTCTCCCTCTCCCTCTGCCCTCCCCCCTGCTCATGCTCTCTTTCTTGCTCTGCTCCCTGTCTCTCTGATAAATAAATAAAATCTTTAAAAATATATGCAGTGGGAAACAATTTGGAAGTTTTAAGCAGAGAAGTGACATATTGTATGTTTTAAACGCATCACTTGGTATTTCTGTTATCAGCTACTCCGTCATGTGTCGGAGTAGCTCATAACACACCATATCCCACCAAAAACAATTAGAAAAAGGTAGACAGATATATAAAACAGCTCCCTGGTGATGCTTGAGAGCAATCGACACAGTTTTACAGTCTTAAGGAAGGGAGGAAGCACAGGTAAGGAGCTTTACATCCCCTTTGATTGTTCTCCTGAGAACATGCTTCAAACCTTGGTGCAGAGAAACTGATCCCAAACAGAATATGCATGTTTTGTGGTGGAGAAGAAACAAGATATTGAAGTCTGGGATTGCCAAACCTTCTGGACTTGTGGAAGACATGGACCCATAAAGTGGGAAAGCATAGTGACAGCCCCGAATCTGGAGAGCAATCACCTGCTTCGACATATACTACAAACCCAGGATTTCCAGAAGGAAATACCCCTTTGAGTTCAGTTGAACTCTGTTCAGTTCAGATCTCTGAACTGAACAGAGATTTTACAGGACACACAATTCTGGGAGCCTGGACCCAGGCAGAGTGGAGACATTTGGTGGATAGGATGGGCACTCAGCCAAGATTCCAGAAAGACCACATTTGAGGGTTAAGTACCACAAGCTGAGATTAACATGAAAGCTTAAATAGCCCCATCCTGAAAAAAGCCTCAAACCAATTCTTAACAGAATCCAGATGATTTTCTATTTATTTAATTCCTTCCCATAATAAAACTTAATGCTCCTTAGAGAGATATAACATAATCTAGGGTGTCTACAACATATTAACCACAATTTCTGATGTAAGATAAGACAACAGATATTTAGAGAAGCAGAAAGTAGTAGATTATAATATAGATAAGCATATCAATAGGATTACATTCATAAGTAATCCAGATACTAAAGGCAGTAAACAAGGGCTCTGAAATAATTACAATTAGTATGGCAAAGCATTTATAGGAAAATATTGATAAAACAGACAAAAATGAAAATTTTCAACAGAGAATACTACTATAAATATAAACAATATAAAATAATCAAATGCATCTTCTAAATTTAAAAACATAATGTTTTGAAATTGGAAGTACTTCACCTGAAAAGATGCCAGAATGTTAAAGAAAAACATATTGAAAATATAACTAAAATACTTAAAAAATAAGGCAATACTAGCCTGCTATACTTTTTGGACCCGTGCATATATACTTTTATAAGCCCCATACTTAAGTATGCAAAAATATAAGTCCATTTTCTATAGCTATTTATGCTTTTTTCTCCTACAAGATTTATTTCTGCCTGATTAGCAGATGCTGTTTCCTACCAATTTTCAGCATATCATTTTTAATATCCTCAAACTTATGCACCCCTCTCCAACATCATTCCTACGGTTGATGTTAAGCCTTGTGTCTTGGCATTGCACATCCATCAAATCTGAATGGCCTTCAGGGCATGGCGTCCCTCCTTCCAGCTTCCCACGGTCCTCTCAGGAGTGTGTGGGAAGTGCCCTGATGCTAATTTATGTACTTTCAGTACGTGAGGAGGTTTGGGCGATATCGTGTGTTCTTTCCCAAGACATCCCATGAACCTCCTAGTCTGCCATGGCGACACCATTCCTAAGCCTCCTGTTTTCTAGAACACATCCTAGGAAGGAGTCTCTTCTGTTCTTGGGTTCCTTCTGAGATCTCCAGTATTAGATTATTAATTTATAGGAGTAAAGGAAGATTAGGGACACCTTTTTGCTCCTTTAGGTAGAAAAATAATAGCAGAAATGTATCAGACATCTTAAAATAGTTTTAAAAAATAACCAAAATATTAGTTTTTTAAAATTAACAAAGTAACGACATAAAGGAATGGCATATTGCTTGACTTTGAGCAAGAGCATACACTTTCTTTATGTGTATTTCCTACAGTTATTCAGAAAAGTACAAGAGAATAAACAGTGGCTATAGCTTTAAAGCAGAAGTTTGACTAAAAAATAGTACTTTAGACAAAAGTCTAAATGAAAAGTAATATCTTTCTACTTCAGGCAAGCTGTTTCATCTATTATAGCTCAATCGTTTTGAAGTATTTTATGGATCACAGCCTAAAAATTCTGTCATTATTTATAGTCCACTATCATTCCACTGTTTTTCTGTCTTGGAATTCTTAGAACCATTCTTTTAAGAGAATATGTTTCCTGAAAAATGGTGAAAAGCAATATATAATACCGATATATAATATCTGCCATTGCTCGTTGCATTGCAGAATGAATAATAGCAGTTACACTGAACAGTTCTTTGGAGAGACAATGCACGGAACTGTAAATGAAACAAATATTGCAGTGTTAATAAAAGCAACATACGGTTTACTTGCTACATATTTTTAATAATGCACACCTCAATAATTTTGGCCAGATTGCAGATGTGTGTGTGTGTATGTGTGTGTATACACATATATACCTCTGTTTTATGTATTTGTGTGTGCATGTGTATTTAACACTGGTAAACCACCGATTTTATAAGTGGATCATCTGTGATTTTGTTATCATTATGAAAAATTAAAGTTTCTACATAATGTTCAAAACAGTCATTTGTTCCTTCCCAAAACTGTGCAAATTATTTCCTAACATAAATTGTTCTGATTACTAATTGACAGATATGGAATTTGCTTAAGATCCCAAAGTAGCACTGCCTACCTTGCTCCTCACTTTCTATGCCTCTGTTATAAAAAACAGCATGGGAAGATAACCAACTATATTACAACTGTAAGTTCCCAGAATCCAGGCACAGTGTTGTGGGTTGATTTGTGTCCCCTAAAAAGAAAGGCTAAAGTTCTGACCACAGGTAGCTGTGGGTGTGACCTTATTTGGAAATAAGGTCTTTGCAGGTGGAATCACATCAGAGCAGGTCACTCGGAGGAGAGTGAACCTCGAATCCAATCACTGGTGTCCTGACAAGAAAAGATGCAAAGGTACACAGGGAAGCACCCTGAAATGGTGCAGACAGGCAGAGTGCAGTGATGCATCTGCAAGCCAAGGAATGCCAAGGACTGTCCGCAAGGACCAGAATCGAGGAGGGAGGCATGGAACCGATTCTCCTGCAGAGCCACCAAAGGACCCAGCTCTGCCAACACTCTGATTTTGGACTTAGAGCCTCCAGAACCGTGAGAGATGAATCTCTGCTGCTTTAAGCCACCCAGTTTGTGCCCTTTGTTACGACAGCCCTGAGAAGCCAGAGCCCACGCCTAGAATCAGAAGGCAGAGTTCTTAGATTTGCTAACCTAAGAGACCAGAAAGCTGGCTGGCTCCAGAAGCAACGAGATTCAGAGACCCACGATGAGCTATCGGCTTTGTGTGCATCTATTGGCTAAAATCAACCTAGGTTTTATTCACAAGATGCGGAAAAGGCCAATGGCAACATCCACCTCAGCCCTCCCGACGAGCAAAACCAGAGAAGCACCGTTGTCTCTGACAACTATGCCAGAGCGTGTCCAGGGAGAAGGCATGATTACACGGGGTGAGGAATCTTAAACCCATCGCCGAATGAGGTCTTGGGTCACTTCGTTCATCACTGCAGCCTCAAACAGGAGTGGGCATCCCCCTCACAAAGTTTTTGATGCTAAAAAGGGTCAAACACTTCCATCAAAACTAGTGGTGGACGGGGCACCTGGGTGGCTCAGTCGTTAAGCAACTGCCTTCGGCTCGGGTCATGATCTCAGGGTCCTGGGATAGAGCCCTGCATCGGGCTCCCTGCTCGGCGGGAAGCCTGCTTCTCCCTCTCCCACTCCCCCTGCTTGTGTTCCCTCTCTCGTTGTCTCTGTCAAATAAATAAACTCTTAAAAAAAAAAAAAAAAAAACAGGGTGCCTGGGTGGCTCAGCCATTAAGCGTCTGCCTTCGGCTCAGGTCATGATCCTGGGGTCCTGGGATCGAGCCCAGCATCGGGCTCCCTGCTCAGTGGGGAGTCTGCTTCTCCCTCCCCCACTCCCCCTTCTTGTGTTCACTCTCTCGCTGTCTCTGTCAAATAAATAAAATCCTAGGGGCGCCTGGGTGGCTCAGTTGGTTGAGCGACTGCGTTCAGCTCAGGTCATGATCCTGGAGTCCC
>NW_023270320.1:39083812-39165739 GCF_011800145.1 Mirounga leonina | reverse complement strand
GGTCATGATCCCAGGGTCCTGGGATCGAGCCCCGCATCGGGCTCCCTGCTCGGCGGGAAGCCTGCTTCTCCCTCTCCCACTCCCCCTGCTTATGTTCCCTCTCTCGCTGTGTCTCTCTCTGTCAAATAAATAAATAAAATCTTTAAAAAGATCTTAAAAAAAAACTAGTGCTGGCAAAAAAAAAAAGAGGCAGATTTCAAAACTGTAACTTAACATAAGGTCATGGGTCATTTCAATGACACTCAACGATACACCAAAGTTTTCCAAGCACTCAAACATAACATTATCATGTTTGCTTTTCATGACGGTTTTTTGTAAAAGAGAAAAATTATTATAAACCCTATTTCACAACGAAGTTAAGTCACAGGTAAGTTATAATACAGGTGTACCCAGCTATTGTAGTTGCCATTAAGACTTTTTATTTATGTCTATTTCAATTTTATTCATGCAACAACTTGTTGAATATCAAAATTTCGCATTTTCCCAAAGCCTGTTATAACCTTTAAAAATTTAATCAACTTACCTGAATTATTCTCCTCATATAAAATTCATGTGTGCATGTGTGCATGCACGTCCAATTCTGAAGGAACTATGTAAAGTGTACTCAGTTTGATTATCATATATATTTATTTTCACTCTCAGCTTCAAAGCAAAGTCTAATTGAAAATACTATTGCTTACATTATTCTCTACTGTCATTTCTCTGGGGACCACACACCATTTCCCCTTGGATTCTATTTATTTACCTGACATGTAGTAATGCATTCACGTAGTCAAGCATCTGATTGGCAATTTCATTTTTATCCTGACGTTGCTGGTATTAGAGATTAACAGTCTCCTTTGGCACATGGATGGTCTAGGATGAAGCACACGCTGAAGCGTGGAACGTTTTCAGCACGGAGTGGCTTCCACCAGTAAGTCCACACAGTATCCTTCATTTGTTTTGACTATTTAGCTGGCAGCTGGCTGATATCTTGTTCATGCTGCCTTGATTACTGCTCCAGACCTACAGCTCGTGGTCAGCACAGCTCGGTACTCACTGTAGGACTTCAGGCTACTTTCAAATAATTGCAGATGCCTTTCAAACAGTATGTTTCCAGAAAGTTTCCTTTTAATCCCACACATTTCCACCTTCAATTATTAATACTTCGCTTACAACCGAGTCCAAATGATGCTGGAAGCTTGATCTTACATTTGGTAAATTATTGATAAAGAACTCTTAGAAATTTAACTAGGATAGCCAAAGTTTCCCAAAATATTAGAAAACATATATTGTATATTTTTCATTCTACCATACATATAAAAAAGAATTAATGTCAATCCTTCTCCAACCATTCAAAAAATATGGAAGATGAAAGAACACCTCCAAACTCATTTTAGGAGGCCACACTACCATGATACCAAAGCCAGACAAAGACACTATAAGAAAAGAGCACTTCGCGCCAATATCCTTGATGAACATAGATGAAAAAATCCGCAACAAAATATTAGCAATCCAAATTCAATAGCAAAATCAAAGGGATCATACACCGTGACCAAGTGGATTTTACCCCTGGGTTGCAAGGATGTTTCAATATAATGAAAATCAATTAATGTGATACATTAACAGAATGGAAGATAAAAGCCATAGGACCATCTCAATAGATGCAGAAAAAGCATTTGATAAAATTCAACACCCTTTCATGATAAAAACTCTCAAAAAAAGTAGGAATAGAAGGTAATTACCTCAACATAACAAAGGCCCTACATGAAAAGCTTCCAGCTAATATCATATTTCACAATGAAAAACTGAAAGCTTTCTACTAAGATCAGGGAAAAGACAAAGATGCCCACTCTTTTTTTTTTTTAAAGATTTTATTTATTTATTTGAGACAGAGAGAATGAGAGAGACAGAGAGCACATGAGAGGGAGGAGGGTCAGAAGGAGGAGCAGACTCCTTGCAGAGCAGGGAGCCCGATGCGGGACTCGATCCAGGGACTCCAGGATCATGACCTGAGCCGAAGGCAGTTGCTTAACCAACTGAGCCACCCAGGCGCCCAAAGATGCCCACTCTTGCTCTTTCTATTAAACGTAGTACTGGAAGTTCTAGCCAGAGTAATTAGGGAAGTAAGAGAAATAAAAAGCATTCAAATAAGAAAGGGAGAAGTCACTGTTTGCAGATGACATGACATTGTATCTGGAAAACCCAAAAGACTACCAAAAAACTGTTAGGACTAATAAACTAATTCAGCAAAGTTATAGGATACAAAATCAATGGGCAAAAATCAGTTCCATTTCTATGACCTAATAGCAGAATGTCTGAAAAGAAAATAACAAAAACAATCCATTTAAAATAGCACCAAAAAGAATAAAATACTTAGGCATAAACTTGACTAAGAAACTGAAAGTTTTGTACCCTGAAAACTACAAAACATCGATGAAAAAAAATCGAAGACACAGACTAATGGAAAACTATCCTTTTTTTTTTTTTTTTTTTCCTGGGTTGGAAGACTTAGTATTATCAAGATATCCATAACTTAAGTGATCAACAGATCCAGTGCGATCCCTATCAAAATCCTGATAGCATTTCTTACTGAGATAGAAAAAAAGAAAAAGAGAGACAGAAGATTCATATGGAATCCCCACAGGCCTTTAATAGTCAAAACAATCTTGAGAAAGAAAAATGAAGCTGGAGGCATCACACCTGCTGATTTCAGAAGGTATTACAGAGCTGCAGTAATTAAAACTGTGTCACTGATGTAAAGACAGACACTCAGACCAATGGGACAGAATAGAGAGCTCAGAAATACACCCCTGCATATGTGCTCAATGACAAAGGTCCCAAGAACACACTCTGGGGAAAGGACAGTCTTTCAATAAATGGTGTTGGAAAAATTGGACATCCACGTGTAAAAGAATGAATGTGGAACCTTAACTTACACCATACGCAGAAATCAACACAGAATAGCTTAAACATTAAAACAGAAGACCTGAAACTGTAAAACTTCTAGAATAGAAGTTCTTGTGACATCAATCTTGGCAAAGATTTCATGGGTAGGAAACCAGCCCAGGCAACACCAGCAAAATTAAATGGGAAGTCAACAAGCTAAAATGTTTCAGAACAGCATGGCGAAAGAAAAGTCCACATTATGGAATGGAATGGAAAAAAACATTGCACACCATGTATCTAATAAGTGGCTAATTCCCAAAATATATAAGGCACTTTTGGAAGTCTCTAGCAAAAAACTTATAACCCTATTAAACAATGGACTAAAGACTTGAATGAATTATTTTTCCAAATAATACACACAGATGGCTAACAAGATACATGAAAAGGTGCTCAATGTCAGTAATTATCAGGGAAATGTATATCAAAACCACACTGAGACAGCACCTCTCACCTGTTAGGACAGCTATTATTAAAAAAAAAAATTAATGCAACAAATGTTGGCAAAGATGTGGAATACAGATGACCCTGAACAATGCGGGGATGTGGGGTACCACCCTCCCAGCCCATCCAGTCAAAAGTCTGCATGTAACATTTGATCCCCCCAAAACTTAATTACTAATAGCCTACTGCTCACTAGAAGCCTTATCAATAACATAATCAATTAACACATATTTTGTACATTATATGGATTATGTATTGTATTCTTACAGTAAAGCTAGAGAAAATACAATGTTAAGAAAATCATTAATAAAGAAAATACATTTACAGTACTATACTGTATTTATCAAAAAAAATCCAAGTAGAAGTGGACCTGTGAAGTTTGAACCCATGTTGTTGAGTGAATTCTAACTGGAAATCCTGTCTACTGTTAATGAGAATGCAAAATGGTGCAGCCATTATGGCAGTCACTTTGGAACTCCCCCCAAAAATTAAAAATAGAACTACCATATGATCCAGCAGTCCCACTTCTGGGTACTTATTCAGAAGAAACTACAATCAAAATCTTGAAGAGATCTCCCATGTTCATTGCGACAATATTGTATTTATAATAGCCAAGGTATGGGAACAACTTAAATGTTTATTGACCAATAAATGGATAAGAAAATGTGGTAGACACATGCAACAGGATATTATTCAGCCTTTAGCCTTAAAACAGAAGGAAATCCTGCAATATGCAAGAACATGGATGAAGCTGGAGGACATGATGCTCAGTGAAATATACCAGTCTCAGAAGGACAAATACTCCATGATCCCACTTGTATGAAGGATCTAAAATAGTCAAACCCAATCGAAGCTGAGAAGAGAATTGTGGTTGCCGGAGCCAGGGAAGGAGAAATGGGGAGTTGCTAATCAAGGGTACACATTTTTAGTGATGCAAGATGAATTAGCCCAGAGGTCTCTGGACAACAGTGTGTCTATAGATAACAATACCAAACTGTCCATTTATATAATCTATTAAGAGAGCAGATCTCATGCTAAGTATTCTTACCACAATAACATTTTTTTGAATATAAGAAATTATAACATTTTATTTGCATTCTTTATTGCTTTCCAGAAGAATACTTGTATTGCCTATCAAAATAGTGAGGCAAGGAGAAGAATTTTAAATGCCACTCTTTAGAGATATTTTTCCCCTTTGTTTTGGCTATCACTAGAAATTGATGGCAGGATGTCAAAAGCTCGACCAAGCCTCAAGGATATTTTTTAATTCACCAGAGCAATAAAGCATTTATGGCTCCTGTGTTAAAGAGTGCCAGTTTGAACAATGGAAATTTAGAGACGGCTGGATTTGACACTTGGCATCTGTGTCATGGTAGAAATTTTACAAGAGGAATGAGAGATTGAAAGTCTAAGCCATAAATACACAGCAAGTCTCCAAAAAAGGAAAAAAAAAAAAAAAAACAACAGGAAAAGAAAAAGAGAAAAAGATAGAAGAATTGTTCAAATTCATTTCCCCAGCGACTAAAAAAAAGAAGTCCCAAAGCTACATGAAAAACAAGTATAGATAAAAGTAGAGCTGCTCACAGGAATGGCATCATTTTATTTCAAAGGTTAATCCCAAGGTCCCAAGGAGAAAATTCCATTTTAGAACGCACATAAAGCGTCACTCACCTATTGGCATTATTTTACTATGTTCTGTGAGAGAACTCTATTCAGAGACCTTGGTCTCTTGTTTATTAGCAACTGGTTCTGAGTCCTCTGTTCTCCAAAGTCAGCTCCAAGGTCATGCTTTTCTGTTTCCCGCCACCCCTCTTTGTAGGAGAATCTTCCTTGCTCGTCTGAGCATGTCCTCCCCAGGATGCTGATATCTGGATCCGCTTTATTGCATGCATGCTAGCATGTCTCTTTTTCCTTATTCTTGAAGAAGTATTCCTCCTAAGCACTCCATCTACCTCCATAAAAGTCCTTAGTCCAGCATCACTCCTGTGGTCAGCCAAGTCCCCAGTGGCTAGAACCTCTTCAACGACCTTTCCAGAACCAGCTGTAGTATAAAACGAGTAAATATAGAAGCACGTGAATCATCTTCATGACTAATTGTGGCTTCATTACTTCTGTTAGAAGGATGGCCATGCTCATACTCAAGAGCAAAAGTATGCAAATTTATCACCACTGAGAGCCACTCTGGGTCCGGACAAGCTTCCCCTAAAAGGAAAGCACCACTCTATAATTTACAGCTTGGGGCCGCAGACGAGGACACTGGCTTTCTGTGGACAAGTCAGTTCCCAATGGAGGGAGGATGAAGCTAAGCTGTACTTGCCCAGTGATTCCTACCAAAAGTAATCATCACTTATCTCCACGTCCAGACGACGGAGGCCAGTGTGTGCTTTAAGGACACACACACCCCGTTCTATGTTGGTTTGCAAATGGCTAACCCCAAATTACACCCAGCACCCACACTGCTTCTACATTCGTGCTATGCTTGCTGTTAAGTGTGAGTGGAAAGGAGGAGAAAGCTTACTTCTGAACTAATTTCAGAACCACGGATGTAGAGAAAGCGAACATCACTTCACCGTTCTCTCTTGACCTGCATTTCAAATCCAAACGTCTGTTTACAAAGGTTATTGGTCTGTCATTTTCTTTTCTTGAAATGCCTCTTTTCACATTTCAATACAGATTAGGCAAAGGTCTCTAAATGTGGTTAGACGTGCTCCCTTCTATTCTACTTTCCTGGAAGAATTTGTGGAGAGTTGGTATTGTTATTCCATTCTTAAATGATAGAGAGAAGTCAATACTGTGTTTGCCCTCCTGCAGTTTTTGTGGGAAGCTGTTTAGCTGCAAAATCTCTGCCATCAACAGACAAAGAGTGATTCAGGTCACCTGTTGTTTCTCTTGCTCAATTTGGGTAATGTTTCAAGATTATTTTTCTACTGTACCTATTTTATCTAAATTAAGCATTGTTATTATATCTTTTCAAGATCTGTAGGATTATCAATGCTACAGTATCTTTATTGGTAACTTGTGTCTTCTCTCTTTTATTCTGATTTAAAGTTTATCATTTTTATCCATCTTTTCAGAAAATTAGATTTTGGCATCATTGATCCTCCCTAGTGATCTTGTTTTCATTTTCATTGATTTCTGATAGTATCTTTATCATTTACCTTCTTCTGCTAGGTTTTGATTTAATGTGCTTTTCTTTCCCCAGTTTCTCCTGAAGGAAGCTTAGCTCATTCATGTGAGGATTTCTTTCTGATAAAACAAAATTAAAGCTATACATTTCCTTCTCAGCATTGCTTTACATGCATCCCACAAACGTTGCTATGTTACTACTCATTTCATTCAGTTCAGAATATATTTTAATTAATCGTGTGATTTCTTTTGGCCCAGGTATTGTGTGGCCCAGTATATGATCCACTTTAGAGGATTTTCCAGGTGCACTTGAAAAGTATGTGTATCTGTTGGTTAGAGTGTTCCACAGCATAAGACCCATTTCCCTTCACAAAGCAAAATCTAGAATAGGAAATTGACATGTCAGAAAAGTAGCAATAAAAATAATAAAAATCCACAGAGAAAGAGTATATTTGGGGTATCAGATCACGAACACACACTTTCAAGGACAAACAGAAGGGCCAAGTGCGAGGTGGATATCATCCTTCCAAGCAGTAGTGTTCGGAGCAGCTGTGGGGTGCGAGGCAGCCGAGGGAGAGGCCAGGGCTACTTGGACAACACTCTAAGCAGAGGGGGTTATTCACCAAGGTTTGTAAAAAGTAAAAATAGAAACTGACTCACATATTTTATCAAATGACGCAATGAGAAATAGTAGCTTCTTCCTATATTTCTCCTTCCCCCACTGACTTCTCGATTTGGATCTTCCAACCGAGGAACCTCGACCAGAAATTCGTTGCACCGAATACCAAGGGCAAGCCAAGAACGGTGCTATGTAAATCAAACAAAATAAACCTTTGTGGTTTCCCAGGTGGGGGCAGCATAGACACTCAATAGGGTTTTGACCTTTCAGCAAAGCAGATACAGATCTGAGCACATACTGGCCTTTGAAACAGGCTTGGCTGCTGCCATTGCGTATTCTGAAGGGTCCGAGGAATATAATGTTAAGGATTGAAATGCTAAGGCATCCCAGTGGAGGAGTGTCCGTGGGCACTCTGCCACCCTGGGCCCTGCAGGCAGCACTGGATGCAAAGGGGAGCAGGACATCTAGGGGCAAGATGGTTTTATAAACCAGGAGTAGGTCAGAGCAGCCTGACCATGCTCCCCGGTTTCTGGGTGGGAGAAGGGAGAGATGAGAGCAGGAAAAAGGCAAGCAGCCTGGGGTGAACCTGGTCCCTTAAGTAACTTGGACAGAAATAGGGACACACTCATTTATCCTTCCACTAGTCCCTAGCATTTTATCATATTCTCATGCTTTCCTGGACCAGAGAGTATGAAACGTTCCAAATTGAAGCATTGCAAAATCCAAACCTGAATTAAATAAGAGTGAAAGACTCCCAAATTGTTACAGCACCCCCAAAATCATATTGTCTAACACTGTTCGTATTTCTTTAGTTTTCCTTCTACATTTACAGAAGTGTCCCATTCTATTTTTTTTATAAAAAGTAAATTATATTCCATATACAAAACGTCATTTTATTTTAAGTCTAATATGTGTGTGGCAAGATGTTATTGTCTTCTGGTTATTTTGTTTGTGCACCATTTCCTTTGCTGTCCATCATTCTTTTAAGGCAGAGACAGTGCTTTCTTATAAGAATATGCTGTAATTTATTATGTCATTTGAATTATTCCTAACATGCCACTAATATAAAACTGATGCTTCTTGTGTGTGTGTGTGTGTGTGTGTGTGTGGACCCGAGGAAATATTTCTAAAAGACACATTGTTGGAAAGAGATAGAAGTAGAACATTTTACTATTTAACTAAACATTCTCAAAATGCTTTCTAAAATGCAGTATCATTTTGTACTTCCATTAAGATGGTAGAAGAGTGACCATTTCTCCACAATTTTCCAGTAAGGATATTATCTTTTCATATTTAAAAAAAATAACAGTCCAGAGGGGATATTTTATTGTCGCTTAATTGTCAATTATGCAGATTTTAATAAGGTTGAATGGACATTATGTTAATTAGGCCACATTCTTCCGTATCTTTAGCAAGTTATTAGACTATTCCTGCCAAAGTTGTATATATAATTTGTGAGGATTCCACGGGCAGTAGAAGGAAACTTCTATGTGTCCCCACAATATAGACATACAATGTGACCTGCAAAATTGTTGGTAGATTTCATGGTTATGGGACATAAATATTTTTCTAATGTTCCTTCTAATTTCCTTGTACGAACCATACTTTAAAGAAAAGCATTAACTATGAGAATTTTGCCACTACTTATTCCCATTTATTGAAACTCGTTGGCTGTTAGAACTGTTCTCCTATATTTGCAGTACCTCCCACTGCAGGCTCCAAGTACACACATATATATACACTAGCCAACTTCGTGTGTTTGCTCGTTATTGGTTTCACCAGATACAACTGCCTATGGTTTGCAGAGTGCAACAGTTATGTTCTTAAAACCTGCAAAGTGTTCCAAAGGTCAAAGTTAGCATCACCCGGCACAATTCTCACTCTCATGCCAAGAAAAATACTTTATCCCTAAGGATAAAGTCTAGAGCAATTCCAGTTCCTGGTCCTGTTTCCTTCTGGACATCCTTGTATTACAGGACACGTCTGTTCTTTGTTTCTCGGCATGCTTCCCTGATATATTTTCATTATTCTTAAAATGAGTGTTTGACACAGGAAAAAATTATCTTTAGTAAACTGATGCTTTTACAGTAAACAAAAGTATAGCAACTGCACACGTATCGATCAAGAGTCCCCATGTCCCACCATACATGTCATCGGTGATCTATTAATTCTTGTTTCCAGGGGCCCAATATCTGCCGCTTCATGTCTAGGCACATGTTTAAGGATTAGGCTACACTCTGGAAACACTGCAAGTTGCCAACAGTAGTAGTCAGGAATCCAACATCCTTGGGGATTGTTACTTCTATCATACAAGACTCTTAAAGCACAAAAAATTTTAAGATTAAAATTTTTCTGCCATATATGGGTTATAGAGATTTTAAAATCACTTTCAGCTTATTTATTGAAGTATAATTAACATAGGGGGTTATATTAGTTTCAGGGGTACAATATAGTGATTCATCAATTCTGTGCATCACTCAGTGCTCACCACAATAAGTGGATTCTTGATCCCCTTGACCTGTTTCACCCATTGCCCCACCCACCTCCTCTCTGGCAACCATCTGTTTGTTCTCTGTATTTAGGAGTGCTTTTTGTTTGTCTCTTTTTTTCTGTTTGTTCATTTGTTTTCTTTCTTAAATTCCACATATGAGTGAAATAATATGGTATTTGTCTTTCTCTGTCTGGCTTATTTCACTTAGCATAATGCCCCTAGGTCCATCCATGTTGTTGCAAATGGCAAGATCTTTTTCTTTTTTATGGCTGAGTAATATCCCATTGTGTAAATATACCACATCTTCTACATCCATTCCTCTGTGGATGGACACTTAGGTCACATCCATGTCTTGGCTATTGTAAATAATGATGCAATAAACAGAGGAGCGTGTATATCTTTTCAAACCAATGTTTTAGTTGTCTTTGGGTGGATGCTCAGCATGGAATTACCGAATCCTATGGTAATTCTATTTTTAACCTTTTGAGGATAGAGTTTTCATTTTTTTCTATCAGCTTCTAAACCTTGAAAGAAATGCTAGGTCTTTCTAGAAATCAATAGATCATTGCTTACAAAGATTTTTTTAAAACTACATTTCCTCCATTTCTAGGGCTTCTGCTGTGTGTAGGATTTATAGGGGGAAACCACTGTTACCTGTACACTCCTCGGTCCCTTCAAGCATCTGAATTTTGCAAAAAACATCATACAGCTGACGGGGACCAGCCACAGCAAAGCAGAACCAAGGTGTGCGAGAATGTATATTTTTAAGATGTGTAAAACTGAAGAAAAGTTAACTCCAGAAGATAAAACAGCAGTGTTCAAATAGGGGAAGGATGGTTATGCTGGACAGGGATTTCCTGTGTTCTGAGTCACTCAGGTGCAGCCAGAAATGAGAGGTGCTGAGGGTGACGTAAGCTTAGTATCAAGAATTTGATGACAGCCATCTCAAAGGCAGGCTTGCTTGCTTCAGGAGGTTCTACACCCCATGTCTCTGCAGATTTCAAGTGGAAGAACCACTGGGACACCATACTGTTGGGGAAGGTTGGGTGTCGCATGAGGTGGATTCAATGAATGGCTTGATAAGCAAGTGATAATGGATGAAGGGTCAGCTCCGTGATGCCTACTTCTATGCATCAAATTGACTGTCACAGGGTGCCCAGATTACTCCTTATTTCTAGGTACATCCAAGGGTGTTTTCAGATGAGCTCTGCCCATTTTAGTGGCCTGGCAAAGCCCTGGGTCTGCAACCCAACCACCAGCTACCCTACACAAGCAGACCCTAACACTCCATCCTGCTACAGAGATGGTCCCATCTGTTGATCTCCTTCAATCGAAACATATTAGAAGAGTTATATTTGGTCTGTTTTCCCTTCTTATTCCATATTTTCTCCTCAACCCAGCCAAATCTGGCTCTGCCTCTCACCATTTCAGTGAGACCGAACCTCTCAGGTCCCAGCCACCCCTTCTAGGCTTCAAACCAGACGATGGGCTCCTGCTTCTACCCAGGACGCAGAGCGCCATTCCACAGGGTAACAGTCTGCTTTTTTAATGCTTTCCTTCTTTTATTGGCTTTCCTTTGTCCTTCTCCATCTGCCTTAAGAGCCCCTTCCCAGCAGCTCAACAACGAAATCTTATAGAATCACTGGGGTCTCTTTAGCATGTCTTTCCATTCTAACTTACACATCGTCTGCAGTTTAATCTGCACAAATCTATCACTGCAAATACCACACATGTGTCGGATGTGACATCACCTCACACTCTTCTAGTGGGAATGCCCACATGACAAGCTCAGAACAAAGTCTTAATTCCCATCCATCATGAGTCCTACACTGTTTCTATTCTTCTCCAGATCTGTGAATATCACTATATCAGCAATTCAGTGGCGTAAGCCAAAAATTTTAGAGTTAGCTGTGATTTTTCTGTTCTCATTCAACCCACTGATTCCTGTCCATTCTACGTACAAAATGCATCCAGGTATGTCCACTTTCTTCAACTCCACCCTGCTTCAAATCCTTATAATCCTTGAATTCATCCAATAGTCACCTAAATCCTCTTCTTACATCCACTATATCCTCTTTAAAATTCTTTCTCCACACAAGGAGCCACAGTGAGCTCTTAAAAAGTGGCACTACCAAAGACTTAAGATAAAAAATGAAATTATTGACCTAGATTACAAAACAAAAACAAAAAAATAAATAAAATTGGATCCCTCTTAAAATACTCTCCTCTTTTACTGCCTACACTTCCAGACAAGCAAGCTGTTTTTTTCTTCTGTGAACATAAGAGCATACATTTATCTCAGCTCCTCCCTCCCCTTGTTCCCCAACACCCAGCACATTCGTCCCATCAACCAGGTACTTCTGAATATTCTCCGACTATTCAACCTAGAGAAACCCCTCATTCATTATTTATTATATCCCCCTCTCATCTATTTTAATCCCTGGTATAAAAAGGAGTTTCCTGTTTAGGTTATCATTGAAAAGCTCTCTCCAGAAGGGTCTCCTTTAAACTACTAACAGCAATGAATAACTCGAAAGGAAAACTGCTCTAAACACACTCGTATTCCTCCTGTGAAGAATTTAATCTACCTGGAAGAGAAAGGATTCAATACATTTTCTTTCCAATGCATGCCTCAGGGGTATTCACTCTCAAAGATCAAATATTGCATTCATTTTCCAGGTGAAAGCTTTCATTCATTCACATCTTTTAAAATAAATTGATTACATATTTACTATGTACCAAGCACTGTTTAAGTAAACAAAACAGACAAGGATCACAGCCTCATGGATCTTACATACTAGTCAGACAGGAAGATAATAAGTAAAATAAAGTTCAATTTTTATACCATAAAAAAATGCCCTGAAGGATCTCTCATTTTCCGATACACACAATCATTGTAATTGACAAGCTGACTGCAGGATATGTTTAATCTAGCTGGGTAAGGTAAGAAAATCATTATTCTCAGTATGAAACTAAGATCTACTCTTTTTAAAATTTTTATTACCATGGTGTGAATCAGTGACCCAATTAAACATCTAACTCCCAAAGCACACCTGTCACCACAGCGCATTAAATAACAAGGACAAGAATCCATTTTACGTGCAATTTCTTCCATGTCTGGAACACTTTTTAGGATGCTTTCATAAAGCAGTATATTATTCTTCTGAAATAATTACATTTTCTCAGGCATTGGATTGGTAATCTACTTATAGCCTGAAAGTCCACAATTAAATTTGGTATGGTGTTTTGAAGAAATTAAAATGCTTAGGTACTTCAAAGAACTTTACTAAGAGCAAAACATGGGTTGGGTGCCCCTGACATTGGCCATGGGACTTGACACAGGAGGAATACGAGTGTGTTTAGGTACCCATCTCCTCTACCATTCCACATATGCCAAGCACTGTGCACTTTATAGGCACGATTGCACGAAATCTTGCAACAACATGTGGTGATATCTCAATTTAACAGATGAAGAAAAAGAGACAGACTATGTGGCTTCCTCAAGATTATGTTGCTAGGAAGTGATGTGGCTCAGGACACCTCAGGCCAGAAATTCATGCTCTCTCTCTCTCTTCCTTTCCTAAGAGCATATCACCCCCTGGGATTGGTATGCCTACACAATGTGAAAATATATTATCAACTTTAGTGTGTTCTGTCTAAAGCATGCTAATGTGTTTGTGGAACCCAGAGAATATTGTGCGGAACTACATGATCTATAAAAATATTTCAACTTGATCTTCACAGGTAAAGGATAGAAGACCAATAAATTCGTGTCATTGATTTGATTATATATTCCGAAATTGTTTTTCTTTTGTTTTTGTTTTTGTTTTTTGTTTTTAATTTTATTTTATTATGTTATGTTAGTCACCATACATTACATCATTAGTTTTTGATGTAGTGTTCCACGATTCATTGTTTTTGTATAACACCAGTGCTCCATGCAGAACGTGCCCTCTTTAATATCCATCACCAGGCTAACCAATCCCACCCACTCTCCTCTAAAACCCTGTCTGTTTTTCAGAGTCCATAGTCTCTAATGGTTCATCTCTCCCTCCAATCCCCCCCCTTCATTTTCCCCTTCCTTCTCCTAATGTCCTCCATGCTATTCCTTATGTTCCACAAATAAGTGAAACCATATGATAATTGACTTTCTCTGCTTGACTTATTTCACTTAGCGTAATCTCCTCCAGGCCCATCCATGTTGATGTAAAAGTTGGGTATTCATCCTTTTTGATGGCTGAGTAATATTCTTTTTCTTTTGAGCGAGAGAGAGAGAGAGTGAGAGCAGGGTGGGGGGCAGTGCAGAGGGAGAGGGAGAGAATCTCAAGCAGACTCCAGGCTGAGTGCAACGCGAGGCTCGATCACATCACCCTGAGATCATGACTTGAGTTGCAACCAAGAGTCAGACGTTCAGCCCACTGAGTCCTCTGGGCGCCCCTCTTCTGACATTCTTAATTGCCTTTTGGAAAGTCAGACTGCATGTTATTGAGATAATGATAGTTTTTATCCAAAATACTTTACAAATTGGAGTTCAAAAGTAAATTTCTCTTAATAGAAGACAAATATTATTTGTGCTAAATGTAAAGACAAGTTAAACAGTAATTTTAGAAATAAAGAAGTGGGAGCTTCCATCAGTCTGTAATCTGCTTTAGTGCCTATGGTCCGCTAATTGCTTAGGATTCTATCTGACACACATATCCTCTTTTGTGTGTCCATGTTTCTTCGTTGTGTACCTGGAGGGGCACAGGCATCTTTTTCTCTTTCTAGGTGACTAAGGCTTCACTCATTCTGATCAAGTGTGCTGTTTAGATAGGAAAGTTGGGAAATAATTTAAGATGCTTGAGCCAAGGGCTAAAAATAGAAAAAAAAAAAAAAAACAGAAGCTTGTACCTTGATGGGGAACATGCAATTTGCAATTTAAAAATATGTGAGGGGCACCCGGGTGGCTCAGTTGGTTAAGCGTCTGCCTTCGGCTCAGGTCGTGATCCCAGGGTCCTGGGATCGAGCCCTGCATCGGGCTTCCTGATCAGCAGGGAGCCTGCTTCTCTCTCTCCTTCTGCCCCTCCACCTGCTTGTGCTCTCTCTGTCTCAAATAAATAAATAAAATCTTTTAAAAAAAATATGTGACATATAACCCACATACAGAAGAATGCATACAGATAGAGCATAATGAATACTTATAAACACTTGTGTATTCACAGAAAATAATGCGAATGCCCTAAATCTGTCTCCTTTCTGATCTCACCTTTCTCTCCCCCTAAAAGTGTCTATTTTCCTGAATTTTAAATCAGTTCTTTGCTTTTTAATAGAGATCCCTTTATCACCTCTACGGTCATCCCTAAAATATACAGCTTCATCATGTCTGTTCTAGATCTTCAGTAAAGTGAATGCCGTATGAAGTATGACACACAGTTTTTCCTCAAAATTCTGTGTAGAACCCTTTCATACTGTTATGTGTGGCTGTACGTCTTCTGTTTGTGTTGCTGTATGGGATTCCTTTACATGGATATACCACGATGCATGGTTGTGATGATCCGTTACAGGACATTTGGATAATTCTCCTGTGATCCAGCCCTTCCACTCCTAGCTATACGCCCAGAAGGACTGAAGCACACGTCTGCACAAAAACGAGCACACGGATGTACACAGCACCATCACTCACAACAACCCAACAGTGAAAACAACCCAAAAGTCTAGCAACTGATAAACGGTCCATCCATACAGAAGAAGTTCGTTCGCTGTAGGAGCGGAGGAAGTTGTGACAACCTGGAGTCACCTTACGGCCGTGATGCTGAGGACAGGCAGACAGGGGACGCCACGTGGCGTAGGATTCTGTGTGTAACAAACGTGCAGAACAGACCTGTACAGAGGAGGAGAGTGGACTCGTGGTTGTCAGGGGCCAGGGGGAGGAGAGTCGGAGTGGCTGCAGATGGAGGGATCCCCAGGGAAGACTCAGGAGTCAGCACTGTAAGCTCTACTCAGCACCGTCTACAGGGGCTCAGCACTTAGTTACCGCGGGTGTGAGACAGAGTCAGGGAGAACTCACGCCCCTGAAGCTGGGACGGCTTCCTTCCTCCACAGCCCGTCCACTGGCTACTGGTTTACAAAAGGAAGGAGAATGCAAGCCCGGCAGAAATTATCCACAGTGAGCCTTCTGTTCGTACTATTCTGTGGGACTTCTGTTTTCCATGTTACAGAATTTAATGTTTGCATTTTCAGTAAGTGTAGATTACTTTTACAAACATTCAAAACTGGGAAGACAAAATATGAAAAGCCTCAGTGACAAGATAGATTGTCATGATACAAACCAAACAGTTATTCTCTGCTGTTCTGATTATCACACTGGTTTTATTAATGTTTTATTAAAGTGTATTCCTAGGGTGTAAAACTGAAGTGTCCTCTATAATTGACATCTGCCGATGGGAGAAAATTGAATGGTCAAGAAAAAACTCAGAAATCTGTTTCCTACTTACAAATTTTCCTGGATTGCTGCAAAGCACAGTTTTGCACTAAAAATTGATCTTACTTGCTTACCTCTCTTTCAGTTAACTTAATCGTTTCTCATGCAGTTAATTTATTATTTTTCCCTCCATGCCTGAAAACCTTCTAAAAGATTCAAGAATCCCCCCTAGCTAATTCATTGTTACTACAACATGTAGGTATCTTATATTGACAAAGATTTTAAATTCAGCAGAATATATGGCATCTGACGATTAGAGGCTCCAGATATTGACTTGTTAATATAGTTTACAAAAATTATAGGACACCAAATGTTTTAAAAGAAGTCAGTGTATAGAATAACCCATTCCACTTACAACGTTGATTTTTTAGCATTAATGGCTTCAAACGTAAGTTAAAAGCAAAAAGACAAAACGATAAAAAAGCAAAACCTGGTCTACATGTCTTGATCTAACTTTCATCTTTATATCAAAAAATATTGAAATTTAACTTTATCAGTTATAATAGGGATCAATAATAATACATGTGTGAATTAAAAATATTTCTTTTCTAATTGGTGCTAAGGTTGTTACGTGTTTCTAAACTTTTCTAGGGAAATGGTAATATATTTGCATATCACAAAATGTATTTCCCTTTTTTTTATGGTTTCTATTTTATACTCGGTGATTAGATTAAGTGTATAAATATGAAGAGTAAACAAGTGTGATCTAATTTAAAAAAAATTAAAATACATGTATTGCCCAATAATTAGTTTTGGGTGTAGAAGTCAACAGAAGCACAGTATGCTAACCATTGGTGTTTTCAAGGGTAGAAAGGCAACCAAATAGGGTACGCTCTTTTCTGAAGTTGATAGATTCAAATTGTCCTTCCTTTGAAACTGGTCTTATTTTCTGTTTTGAGCTACTTGACCAAGTGTAGTGATATTCTGGGTCTTCCAAGGCTACACAGTACGAAATCCTACATCATGTGTCTGTGGGACTCTAGGAATCCTCTATGGTAGGCTCTTCCACCTGAGCC
Source organism: Mirounga leonina (assembly GCF_011800145.1). Taxonomy (NCBI): domain Eukaryota; kingdom Metazoa; phylum Chordata; class Mammalia; order Carnivora; family Phocidae; genus Mirounga; species Mirounga leonina. The sequence continues at coordinate 39,148,658 of NW_023270320.1, read as the reverse complement.
CAGATGCCCCTTCATTCTCACCAAGGCATCAGACAAAGCAAAGCCATGTGGGCCCTGCAGACCCTGTCTGCCATCTGCATTCCATGGTGAGGACTCATTCAATGCCAAGGGGTGCAGAAGTGCCTGGCTAAGCTCTGCCCAATCTGGTAACCTACAAAATCATGAGACAGCAAAGAAATAGTTGTTGTTTTAATCTCCAAAGTTTGTGTATTTAGGAAGCACTAGAGGGGCCCGGTGGCTCAGTTTAACGTCTGCCTTCGGCTCAGGTCATGATCTCAGGGTCCTGAGATCGAGCCCTGTGTTGGCTCCCTGCTCAGCGGGGAGTTTGCTTCTCCCTCTGCCCTTCTCCCCCACCCCCCACTTGTGCTTGCTTGCTCTTTCTTGCACTCTCTCTCTCTCCAATAAATAAAAAAATTTAAAAAGAAGCACTAGGTATGCAAGTTATGCATCTTCTCTTTAACCCCGTTTTCCTTAATCGCACTCTTAATGTCTGAACGATGACTTGTAGCTGGATTTTGCAGAAGGTGAAATTTTTCATCTTAGTCCTCCCCAGTCTGCTGAGACCCCAGTCGCTATCCTAATTGCTCGTCCGAATGACTTCTTGCTAATTCTGTGTCATACGGATGCCTTCCACGTTTCAGCCCTTACTCTGCCGTTTTCGGGTTTTCAGCACCTTGTCCTAATGGCCAGTGCTAACCCTGATACAAAGAGACAGAAGCGCACACACGCACAGATGGCAGGTACGGTCACAGACACTCACGAGCTCCGGCCAATGCCCCTCTTTGTGAATGGGCCTCATCTAAAATGGATCTGCAATCCTAATACCACGGCACTTTTGCAGCCATACCTGGACATGTGTTGAGTGAGGGAGAATTTGAGTCACCAGCCGAGGTTGAGAAGTGCCAGTGCTCTGCCTCCTTGCTTTAGCTCTCACACGGTGAACAAGGGTGTTCTTGTGGTCTATGTGGTCTTACATTATTTTTTTCATTTTTTCTTTAAAGTGTCCCCAAGCAGAGTGCTGTAGAGCTGTTGTCCCTAAAGTCAAGAAGGCTGCAATGTGCCTCAGGGAGAAAATAAATGTGTTAGGTCAGTTTTCTTCAGGCAGTAGCTATAGTCTGCGGGCTATCAAGGCATCAGCTGTATACATAATTAAGTTATCCGTAAAGAGAAACACGCATTAGACAAGGGTGTGGACTGGTCCATCAATGAAAACAAGAGACCAGGGAAGTGCAAGCACATAGCCTTGATCTACCCTAGGAGTCCAGGGTTTGCTAATTCAACACCAGCAGGGAATTCACAGAACATGACCACCACCAATAATGAACCTCAACTGTACATCACAATTCACTAGCCCTGCGTATTCTGTTAAGAGAACAAATGACAAAGACCAAGAAGACATTGCATGTATGTAGATTATTTGACAATAAAGCAACCTCAGAAGCCCAGCCATGGGTCTCCCCTTCCTGACTTCCAGCCTGGGAACAGGAAAGAAACACACATTCTATTTCTGCTCCTGCCAATTGGCTGCACACGGTCAGGGATGAGCAATTCAGAACAGATCTGGCGATTTTATATCCACTTCCTGCTGACACCATCCAAAGTACCTTTTTATGTTTAGTTGCAAATAGATCTTCAGAAAATAATTGTTACATCATCATGCTAATGAAATCATATTTATCTTCAAGCATTATCCACCCTACTTATTGGCTCTCAATATTCAACTCTGTGACCTGAATTATTTACTGTGCCTTTTCAGAACGACACTTGGAATATTTGAAAAAAGAATTATCTATCAGATCTCCACGGCTATCTGTTAGAGCTAAGTCACTTATGACAGCTAGTAGGAATGGCGCTTTCGGGAAATCAGAGGTTAACTGAGCAGGAGGCCTGGAAGGCCAGATAACTGGTTTCCAAGAACAAGGGTCCAAGGATCACAGACTTGTAGAAAAACATTTATCGAGAGTTACGTGTATCGACTTTACCATTCAATACTCTAAAAAAGTTGACTGTGTTTTATTATAGATATTTGCTTGTATATCCAGCCTGTGCGGCAAATATTTTAGAATTTGGGAGTGGGATAGACAGAAGAAGACTTGGTTTTAAAACTGGGGTAGAACTAATCTAGAATGTTGCTAAACATGAAGAGAAAGAATGAGCTCTGAATATCATGAAGGCTTCTAGAAGACCATAGAGCAGGGGGTACGGGGCAAAGGGAGGATCCACAGAAGGTACATGACTTGGTTCTTGAATCCAATATACATGTTTAAAACCTAGCTGGAAAGGACCTCGGATGAATGCCCGCAAGGATGAGCTTCACCCTGTGGGCTACAGAGTGCAGATCAGAATGCAGAGTTTAAAAAGGAGAGGGGCAGGTAAGAGATTCCCTGAAATCAGTTGTGAACTATTATAGTTTCAGGTACCTAATGGTTATCTTTTGAAGGCATTAAGGTCTTATGACTAACTTTTTTTCCAGTTGACAGATGGCCAATCCCTCCTTCACCCACTTATATCTTAGTGAAATTCCCCAAAGACTGTTCCCAAATATAAGCAGGGATCCTTCCTTTTGTGACTCTTCGGCAGAAGACAGAGGTCGATAGACTTAGCTGAAAATTTTTTATTTTTATAAAAACATTCTAATTATTACGAGACACTATAATGTTTTCTTTTCCTCCTATCTTTCCAGGTAAAACACCATTGCCACCTTAGTAAGTTGAACCATATGTGACACTAATTTTAGGATATTAAGTTACAACTTACTTATTAGCATGCACAATGGTATTAGAAAGCAGTTGGTTTAAATAGAGTACTCACCATGTGGTAGGCTGAATAAGGCCCCTGGAGACACTGACGTCCAAATTCCTGGCACCTGTGAATACATTATGCCACATGGTGAAAGGGAAATTGCAGATTGATGAAGTTAAGGATCTTGAGGCGGCAGAGTGTCCTGGATTATTCAGGTAGACCAAACATAGTCACAAGGGTCCTTCCAGGACAGAGGAGATTTCACTACAAAGGAGGAGTGCCTGAGACATACAGTGTGGAAGACTCCACCAGCCATTGCGGTCTGGGAAGGTGGAGCAAGGAGGGAAAGGACTCGGGGTTCCAGAAGCTGGAAAAGGCAAAGAGACAGCTCCTCCCTGACGCTTCCCGAGGAAACAAAGTCCTGCTAACACTCTGATTTCAGACTTTTGATCTCTGAAACCCGTAAAGTAGTAAATCCGTATTTTAAGCCCCTAAATCTGTGGTAATTTTTTACACACATAGGAAATTAAGACACAATATGAAGGAAGAAGTCAACAACTCTTCAGAAACATTGAACGCAAAATTATAAAGGCCTTCAAATGTCTTGTAGTCATTTGTTTACTGTCTTTGTTAATGAGCTTTGGACTGAATTGTGGCCCCCTAAAATTCCTATGTTGGATCCCTAGCCTGAAATGCAACCGTTTTTGGAGAGAGAGCTTTAGGAGATCATGAAGGTTAACGGAAGTCACAAGGACAGAGCCCTCATCTGATTCAGGGGTGGTGATCCTCTAAGAGACACTCTCTCTTGTCTCTGTCTCTCTCCCCGCACCCACGTGCACCGGGAAAGGACCCGGTGCGCACCCAGCGAGAGGGCGGCCATCTACGGGTCTCCAGGCCAGTAAGAGGACCCTCAGGAACCACACTACCTTGCGGTCCCCAGAACTCTGCGGAAATGAATTCCCGGTGCTTTGCTAGGGCCCCTGAGCTGCCCAGGGCGCCAACAGAAGTGCAAGTTTGCTGAGTGCAAGCAGCGGCTCTGTGCACGCGGGTCCCGGAGAGGTGGGCTCGCTCCGTGCAGACGCGTGAGGCTCCATGCTCCGGACCGCCAGGCAGGACGGCCTCAACGTCTCCATCAGGACGATCGAGCAACGACCGTGCACCGGGTTCCTGCTCCAGACTGCGGGGCGCGGGGGGGTCCCCGGCGGCAACCCCAGGTGCGCACGGGGACAAGGTCCTCTGGAAGGGTCGCTGCTTCCGTGCCCACAGGCGCACAAGGCCCCGCGGAAGCAGGCGGAAGAGGTGGGGCGAGGCGTCGCCATGACGCTCACCCCATGGCCACGGTGGCAAGGAGCTCCCAGGCCGGGCTGCCCCGGAGGGGCAGGGGAGGCCACATGGGTACCCAGCTTGAACGCCTGCACCTCGCAGAGGAGCCTGCAAACACCTGGCTGCGAAAGCCAGGGCCCTCCCGAGGTCCAGAAGGCTCGCTCCCAGGGGTGCCGACTCACCTGCGGCGGGGACAAGTGGGGTCCGCCGGCCGTCGGGGCTCGCGGGGCACCCCCAGGGTTCCCGGGCGCTGCGGCGCATCGACTTCGGCTAGGGGCAGCGCTGCGAGTCCAGGCGCGGGCTCCCCGGAGGTCCCCGGGGGCACATACACCTGCCTCCCTTGGAGTGCCGCCTGGGGCTCCGGGCGCCCTCCGCCCAGGCCAGGTGCGCACCGAGGGCCCGAGGGCACGGCCCCAAGAAATCACCCACCGCAAGAGCTCAGCCCAGCCTTATCCACTGCAGCCACGAATGGGCGACCTCGTGTCCGCGGACGGAGGAATGGATAAAGAGGGTGGGGGCGTGTGCGTGTGTCTACATGTATATATGTTTATGTACATGTGTATGCATGTGCAGGTCTACATATATGCCTGTGTGTGTGTGTGTAAGTATAATGGAATATCGCTCAGACATTTAAAAAAAAAAGGGTATTCTGCCATTTGCAACAACACAGATTCACGTTGAGGACATTGTGCTAAGTAAGATAAGTCATCCACACAAAGACAAATACCATATGATCTCACTTGTATGTGGAATCGGAAAAACAAAAAAACAAAATTCTCAGTATCTTCTAGATACTGAGAACAGACTGATGGTTGCCAGAGGCAGGGGTGTGGAGTGGGTGAAATGTGCAAAGGGAGTCAAAAGATGCAGACTTCCAGTTTATAGAATAAATAAGTCATGGAGATGTAATGTGCAACATGACAACTATAATTAGTAACACTGTATTGCATATTTGAAAGTTGCTAAGAGAGTAGATCTTAAAAGTTCTCATCACAAGAAAAAACATATGGGAATGGATGTTAACTAGACTTACAGTGATGACAATTTGCAATACATCCAAATATCGAGTTCATTACATTGTACACATGAAGCTAATATAATGTTATATGTCAATCATACCTCAATAAAAAAAGGAATAACAATTCCTACTGTTCAGGGAATTTGTGATTATCAAACAATAATATGTTTAAGTGCTTAGAACAATATCTGGTTCCTATTATTATAACATCTTATTTCATTAAAACAATTACTTCAGTGAACATATATTTAAGCAAATGCCATGGCACAGTTGAAATAACAAAGGACCAAGATACAGAAAACTTAAATTCAAATTGCAGTTTGGTGATCTTGAGTATATCAATCTCTCTGTAAGGTTTGTCTTATTCCTTGTGATTTACATGTCGTAAGTTCATTGTGAGGATAAAATGAAATGATATATGGGATTGAGCTTAGAATTGAGACACTACAGGAACATAATTTATTAGGCTAATTTACTATTCTTACCTTTAATATCATGATTACATCTCAGGAAACAGAAAGTTTGTCACGTTTGTTATATCATTTAGGAAAATCCTAATGACCTTTAAAAAAATCTCCCTGGGGGGTTTTGTACTGGGCTTTCTTCTATTTTGTGCTGAGCTCTCCTGGGTCTCTGTCACCTGGCAGCTTTCTCCCTGAAGCAGAGAGAGGTAAGAAGGAATCCCCTTTCTCTCTGGCCCTCCCACAAAAGCACCGATGGAGACAAGAGGAGAGGAAACCCAAAGGTAGTGTAGGCTACTGCACAGAGGGATTCTTGGAAGACGAGGCTTAGTGGGCAAGAAGCTTCTCCGGTAGCAGAGGACCCGCACCTCGTGGGGTGCAAAGCCACCAGCTTGCTGTCCTGCCCTGCTTTATAACTGTTAAAACTAGTGACTAATACCTATGGAACATTGTATCTCACAGATTGTAACATATTCATATACTCTTTGCAAATATCCCCCTGTTCATCATTCCTCCCTCATTACATGTGCTTTTATTTTGTCCTGAAAGAAAAGAAAAAATTTCTTCTCAAAATTGATATTTACTGTCCTCATTTTTCCAACAGGGACAGCATGGTCAAGGTTGAGAGGCTTTGGGGGCGCATGGGAGAATGTGCCAAAGCTAGACGGTGAACCTCAAGCTGTTGACTCGTTTCGGTTATATTTTATCACCGTTTGCTAGTTCTCCCAATAATTCTAACATGGTTGAGCTTAAATCTACACCAAATCTACACTAAAAAGTCTGGGAGGATATGAGATGGCTCAGAATAAACAGGGTTTGGAGAGTCCGCATGTAAAATGAAGGGCATATTTTATGTCTTTATAGATGCGTGTACATCTGATTCATCTTGTTCTTGCACACACACACACACACACGCACACAAATCCAGTAATCAAATGAATGATGTTTAATGCAATGTTTGAAAAAACTCAAAATTAATGCAAAAATATATGTGAACAGGGTATTAGGATTTTAAAGACAGAATTGGTTTTCTACCAGATAAATGGACAGAGGCACATAAATCCACACCCATCAATCTACACAGTTTTGCCCTAAGTCTCCAGGAAGGCAAGCAAGTATTTAGTACATAAAACTAACAGCAGCAACTCTTTGGGGACATAAAACTAACAGCCCTTAGACTGCAGCATTTCTCACTTTAATTTATTGGCTTTGAACATTTTTGTAACATGAACCACAAGTTGCTGGGTTTGAACCAACAAATTTGTTGATGATTAAATTTCTCAAGAAGAAATAGAGTGGTTATGTTTTAGTAGCTCCTGGGACATGTCATTACTGCCCAACAGCAAGTAACTTGCCTTCCCAGAAGGGCTACAGGCTCTCAAAGAAGACAGCAACCATCTTTATAAGATTGGTGTCTATAGACATTGAGGGATGGTAAAGTATCGAACAGCAATCCCGTCAGCATCTTCTGACATATATGCGAGCTGTGTGTGTGTGTGTGTGTGTGTGTGTGTGTGAGAGAGAGAGAGAGAGACAGAGACAGAGATGGAGAGAGAGGGAGAAGGAGGAAGAGAAGGACGAGAGTGGGGAGAAGAAAGAAAGGCAAAGAGATAGATAAAGAGATTAAAAAGTTCAGTACACGTTATAAAGTGCTGAATAGGATTATAATATTTCCTTTACCTAAACTGGGAGCAAGTTTCCATTAATAGGATGTAGTACTTGTCAGAAGGAGAGCAGGGCAATTCTGGTTGTCAAAAGAAATGGTATACTTCACAATAATAAAAGTCTGATGAATTGGAAAACTGTCTCTCCAAAATCTGCAGAACATAACCTTGCACCCACCTACGAGCCCTAATTCTGAGCCTCTCAGTTGAGGGGTGAGGAGGAGACTTCAGAGACTGAGTTTAGAAATTGGCTCTTGTAATGTCAGAAGGGAATGGTAAACTACCTAATAACATCAGAATTTTAAACCCATTATTGTTCAAGAGAAGGACTGGTTGAGAGAAAGGAGCTGTCCAATTTTGACTAAAGAACATTGCTGCAGACAGAGCCCAAGTCTTGCCTAAGTGCCAGATCATTTTTATTCCCATTAGTATTTAAATGATTTGATTGGAAATGATAAAACTCTTAATTGGACTTTCAGAATAATAATTAAGTAAAACTGTTTTCCATTATTAGAATGGAATAAGAATAAGGAACACAGTGTCTCTGAACAATGTGGGCCTCCAAGGAGGAAGCCAGGCTTTCCTAAGGAGATTGGAGAACCAGGAGAAGATTTTGCATCTGAGGGCGTCCCACCCACCATGTGCCGCAAGATGAAGATTATTCTGCAAGCACACACTATTGATATCACATTTTGTACTTCTACATGTATTTTTAAAACATCAGAGGTTTGATGGAGAAGACCTTCCTTCTATTCATTTGCATAAAACCACTTCACGCTATAAGGGTCATTTCAAAATTATCCCGTCTGAACTTCGGCACACTCCCCTCATGCTTAACCAGGAAGAGTTTCTTGCTCACCTCTCACTTCTCACATCAGTTTTAATTGGCACTTTAGAGGTTGCCTAATGCCCCTCTCGTGGTCGCCCTGAGGACAGGAGCTATTTCCTCTCTTTATCCCTAATATCTAGTAAACTATACACATGTTTTAAAATAAATGAACACACTACATCAAAAACTAATGATGTATTATATGGTGACTAACATAACATAATAAAATAAAATAAAATTTTAAAAAATGAACTAACAGATGGATGAACTCCATCATTTTGAAAGTACTTCTCTTTGGCCACAGCATTTCATGCAAAGAAAATGAGAAGTCAAGTGTTTGAGATTTAAAATAGAGCTACCTTTTCTAAATTTATGTTAAATGCACAATTCGTAAATGTAATTAAACAGGATACGCTTCCGGTTACCCTAGAATTCACATGGCGGGCTTCCTAGGAGACACACTTGCAGGGTGAAAAGGGAGAAACGATTAGTTTCCAATATGTGCTCCATTTGCTCCACATTTTTGATTTGTCAATAAATTATCATAGAATTCTTTTTGGAGTGCAGAGAATAGATGATATAGCTAGTGGAAATTTACGAAGGAGTATATGCCATAAAATTTTAGTGTATTTTTATTGCAGTAGATAAAAAATGAAGTTAACAATAGGAAATATGATTCTGACTCAACGAATATGTGAGCAGATGTAGATATAGTCAATATTTACATATAGTAGCTATGTTTCTGTATTTCACCTGCTCCACAAAGGGTTTGAGGTTTGTTGGGGAAATATAATTAAAAACCAAATATCCTCCCAACCCAGAAATATTCTCCACAAAGAAGAGAAACAAAACTGCCTTATCATTGAATAAGCATTAAACCAAAATACAGTGCACATCGTAGGCAATTCGCTAAGAGATTTCAAAGACAGAAGTAAATCTCATCCTTTTACTTGGCAAACAGATGCAGCATATTCTCAAGGCAAACATGTTGAGTACATGTTCCCAAGACAAACACTAACTCATCTTCAAGGAAGAGGACTTGGCAGCATCATCTACTAGACATAGTTCATCTTAAAATCACCTAGTAATTGGGATGACCACCTATTTAGTTAATTGGCTCTCTCCAAAAGAGAAAAACATCTTTTTTTATCTTTATAACAGGTAGTAGCTTTGCAACTTGGAACAAGGTGCCCCCAAAAGTCCCGTCTTAACCTCCCCTAGAAATGGGGGGTCTCCCTACATTCTTCCTTTGCAGAGATGGTTCTCAGGCCCTTGAGAAAGACATTCCTGGGTCTTAAAGCTGAGAAGAGACCTATTGAAAGGATTTATATAAATTTCAGAGAGAGTAGAAAATACATACAATTAGAAGTTTTCTAAAATAAAGCTCTAATAAAAAGGAAGGGGTTGGAAATCTTTTCCCTTATTTTCAACCTGGACTTTAAGCCACTTATTTTCAATTTGTATTTGTCCTTGAGGTTGGACATGTTGTATAATTTTATGAAAATACAAAGTTTAAGTTAGAAGGATAGTGGAAGCTTTATCTTACTGCTTGGGAAGAGTTTCAAGTGACCATAGGTATTTTGGGTTTTTGTTGTTGTTGTTGGGGGGGTTGGCTTGTTTTACTGTAAGAAAATAGTGCACAATAAAATAGGCCAATCTTGGTAAAGCATATTTCCAATGAATGTTTTCTCCATATATATATGGACCTATGGTGTATATATCCCACATGGGATATATATATATATATCCCATTTCAGAAGTGCATGTTGGTAAAGATCCCTAACAGAGAAAAAAACAAGGAGCCTTCCAAATTTTCTAAATCAGATGGCCTCATGCCCAAAGGATCCTTAGATAGCTACCATTAGAGCAGACAAGCTGGAATTGAGAGGAACACCCGATGTTTGTCCCCTCGGGAAAGGAAAGTAAAGTTGTAGAGTGATCAGGAAGGGATGGAGTAAGGTAGAGATGCCCCTGGTGTTTTCATCGTCCTATTTTACCAGGAGCTAATCAAGTCAGACAGAGGAGAATACAGGCCAGAAATTGTAAAGAGCAGTGTTAAGATCACTGCTCATGGGCATGGACCTTCAGAACCAGATGAAGGGATGTGTGTGGGCTGCTGCTGGGTCCACGGCCTCTGTCTACCCTTCTGCCCCCTCTTCTGGTTAGCGCTGACTGCCCTTCTAGTCGCAAGTTCTCCGTTCTCCCTCCATTCCTCCGTTGGACCCAGAAGAGATTTAGGCTGTTGCTGCAAGTTTGTAAGGTAGAAATTACGTATTAGTAATCTTACCCACCTGTGTAGTGTCTCTGAGCACAGAACAATGAAAAGGCCCTCCTGGATAAATACCCTCCTTGCTACTGGATGTGCCCGCTGTGGTAAACACTAACTTTCTTTGAAACGGATTGGAAGGACAGGTCATTCTTGTCACAGTTAAATTAGCATCTTTAAAAAAAAAAAAAAACAATGAGGAGGTAATCGATCTGCACGGGGGACTCTTGAATAAATTCACTTTATTCAAATCCTAATGCCTTAATTAAGTGTGTCTCATACTACAAAGGAAAGGAAAAGCAAACTCTATCATTCTTGAAAAAAAAATTAGGCAAAGTCAGTGACATTTGTTTATTTGGAAAAGACCACTTATGAACTTTTCTTTTTTTTAAGATATTATTTATTCATTTGAGACACACACAGAGAGAGAGAGAGAGAGAGAGCTCGCGCAGGGAGAGAGGCAGAGGGAGAGGGAGAAGCAGGCTCCCCCTGAGCAGGGAGCCCGACTGGGATCATGACCCGAGCCAAAGGCAGACACTTAACCATCTGAGCCACCAGGAGTCCCATGAACTTTTCTTAAGTAAACTAAACTTTCATATTGAAGCCATTCTTAAGGTGTGAAAACAAACTTTGCATAAAGAACCTCTGTTTTGCAGGAAAAAAAAAAAATATATATATATATATATAACAATTAACCAAAAGTTTTATAGCCAGTGGGTGTCAAGGCTTATGCATGTATGGGTCTATATGATCACATCATTTTTTAGATTTTTAATGTGCTTGTTTTCAAGTCCTGGTTTGGAGTCAAGTGTTCATGGGGTAGAGAGCATGGTGGGCCATCCTTGATCTTTTAGGCAATCTTGAGGCTTTATGTGAAGTGCTATTTGACAACCACGACTCAATGACACCCACAGACCATGCAAATACCCAGTTTCTACATTGGGGATTTTATTAGCTCTCTTTGCAGAACATCTTTTGATAAAAGAAATACATTTGTATTTCACTACTCCTACCTCACCCACTCATAATGCGTTAGTATCTTGTGAAATCATTTGTGTTGAAGATCTAGAGGGGGAAGAGCCTGAGAATTTCCATTATAACTAAATAGACCATATGTAGGTCTTTTCAATCTACAAACTCAATACAGTTTACAAGGCACACAACTATCTAATTCACCGTAGCTACAAACCTACCTGGATTTCTTGGATTTGCATCAGGTATCTGAAATAGATTTTTCCCTTCTGCCTCCCTAGAATTGCAGGATTACTAAAACTGCCTTTCTGCCGTGAAGCTTCTCTCCTGTGGTCCTGAGGACAGCGTTGCTAGGCAGCAGGGACTTCCTCCCCGTCCATCCCCTCCAGAAGTCCTGTCACCGGAGAGCGCCTCAGTCCACATCTGGGCGCCAGACAGGTGTCTGGAAGTGAGCCATTCTCTCGAGAACATTTGCCTCTAGGATGTTTGGGAAAGTCAGTTTAAATGAGGACACATAAACTAATAACCTTGAAGGTATAAATATAGTTTGGTGAAGCACAGAGCTTGACAGAATTGGATAATCAGACTGGAGAGACAATTAAATACGGACAAGGAGAAGGGGACTTGTGTTGGCCGAACAAGCCATTTCCATGATAATTTTGAGATAATGAGCTTTGAAATATGGTCCTTGTGGAAAAGCCTAAGAAAGAGTTGAGGTAGCTCTAAGGCAGAAGAACAGTGTTTAAGAGAACAGAAACACGCTTTTAATTAATGTGATGACAAAACGCTTTGGTAGGCCTTTTCTTATTCAATTATACATTTTTGTTTAAGCTGTCGTATTTAACTTTTGGCAATTTAGTATGATAATTTTCTGCCACAAATTATAAAAATTCTGGCACATCAATGAAGAAAATGTGTTGGCTAAATGAAAGCAGGAAGAGAAAATTGGGATAATGAAAAACATTTAGCAATTTGATTACTGTTATAATGTATGTCTTGGAAAAGAAGTGATAATTCCAGTTTCTGTCCACTTAACACAAATAAAGATTAGAAAAACATTAATTAAATTAAAAGGTTTATATAAGAAATTTATTTTTCACTTGCAGAGATGTCTAGGGCAAATAATGTATAAATTAGCCTTTATATTTTTGTTTTCAGAATTAAAACTTGTTGCTATTTGGGTTCAGTTGTGTCCCACCAAAAAAAGATTTGTTGGAATCCTAACCCCCAGCACCAGAGGATGTGACCTTATTGGAAACAGGGTCTTTGCAAAGCTAATCAAGTTAAACGTGTGAACATTAGTGTGTACAATAACTCAGTAGGACTGAAATCCTTACAGAAGGGAATGTGGACACAGGCAAGCACGAAGGAAGACTGTGAAGGGACAAATGAAGGACACCACGTGGCACTGAGTGATGGGGCCACAAGCCAGAGACGTCTGGGCTCCCAGTAGCTAGGAGGGAGAGGAAGCAGTCTTCCTTCCTCAAAGAGTTTCAATGGGATCTTAGCCCCGTCAACACTCTGATTCCAGACTTCCAGCCTCAGAGGTGGGAGACACATTTCTACTCCGAGTCAGCCCGTCTGTAAAAGTTTGTTATGGTGGTCCTAGCAAATGAACACGCTTGCACTTAGGATGATCTAGAAACGCATCCTTGTTATGAAAATCATACATATTCATAAGGAAGTCTTAAAAGCAAGACAACAGACCCAAAATGGAGTTGCTTATGCTAAGCCTTATGTCACCAAACCAAGACTTAATTATAGTTAGGGTCTCCCAAAAACGGGGCCATAAACCAGACAGTCAGGATCTCCTGATCAGCACTAATCGGGTACTTTGCAGATGGACTGCAACCATCCCCTGAAGGAAAGTGACCTTGTAAAAACCAACCTCCTTTTTGCCTAGGATGACTCCCCTGTCCCCCTATAAAAGTCTTTCATTTTGTACAGCTCCTTCAACTCCCTTCCATCTGCTAGATTAGACGTTGCCTGGTTTGAATCAGTTTTTGCCGAAATAAACTCTTGAAAAGGTTACCATGTTCTAGTGCCAGAGAGAGGATAGAAGGGGCAAGGAGCAACTGGGCGAAGGGACCATGAGCCCCTCGAGCTCACCTTTCCTGCAATCTTTGGAGGGGCTGGGTGGGTCTAGCTCACATCCTAGCTCGGCAGCTTTGGTGTTAAAGGTTTCAGGCTTCATTTGAGCATTTATTTTTCTGGACTGGGTCTGACCACACTGAGTCTAACTTAGAAAGTGGGCTAGCTGGGTCCTGGTCAGACTGATTCTGACAAAGAAATCCAACTGGCTCTGGGATCAGACTGGGTCTGCCTTAAGCTGGACTGGGTCCAGCGTGAGGCCTCAGATGAATAATATATTGCTTTTTTTTTTTTTTTTTTAAGGCTAAAAGAGCAGGTTAACCTTAGCAAAGGTAACCTTGAGCCACAGTGGATAACTTCTGAGCTAGGTATGCATATCCATTAGAAGGTGCCCTAGAGGGACGAGGCTCTCAGCCAAGCATCACCATAAAGGGGGAAGAGAAAATTATTTTTCCTCCCCTTCAGTTTCTGGGAGCCAGGATGAAATCTGATGGAACACTCGCTCCAGAGCCTGCAGGCAGGATCCTGGGAAAACTGGCAGAAAATGCACCCCATTTGCTGCCAGGTGCATCTGGACAGAATTTTGGGTTGCACTCCCTAGGGACCTACCAGCTGTTTCCAGCTCTCAGGGGAATTGTCTTGAGTCTTTCTTTGGTGATCTTTGGGAGTAGCTCTGGATCTGGGGAAGGTAGTAACTGCACCCTCTTTGGGGATGCATCACGCATCCGAGGGGTTGTTCAATACTGACAAAACATACTTAATGTTTGCACTAGCTGATACCTGACAAGATATTTGAAAGGATTTAAAAAAATAGCTCTAAGGCCAGAACTCAGTCAAATCAGAAGCTGATATTCAGAGCCTGATAGGAACGTTTTTAGGGCTTCTCCCCCAAGCTCAGTGAAACTGTGCTCCCTCCCACAGCACCACATGGGAAGGGTTTTTGGATATCATTTTTTATGGCACTGTTCTTCAAAAACTGTGTAGGTGGCAATCAGCATTATGAAAGAGAAGAGAACGAATAACTGCATAGACACTGAAATGGTACCTCTAAATATTCCAAGTTACAACATAAAACCCGTCCCCCGTAGAGGCCTGCCTCACAGCCCAGCCTTCGTCTGAGCGCCAGCCCGTGGCTGGGGCGGCCTTCTGCTCAGTACTGCGGTCAGAAGCACGCCTGCCCTCACAAGCTGTCTGCGGGGGAAGGCTAATCCATTCCAGTTCTGGAAGACTTCAAACCAGATGGAAGCCAGATGCCCAGGCGTTATGCGGGGCCTCATAGCAAGCCAGTTCTCTTCAAAGATGTTTCTGCTAGACCCCTGCAGGTTGCCTTGCTGGTAGGCCTTTCTCAGTGCATTCCCTCTGGAGTCAATTAAGTTATTTTACCCTAAAAGTTTCTCTTCTTTCTCCAGCGTTCAGGAGGTCACTGAAATACAGTCCCTGCTTCAAACACTGGGTTTAGGACACACTTCTCTGGTTTCTGTCTCAGCAGAGTGGCTATATTCGGTTTGTGAGGGGCGGGGGGCAGAGATTTCAACTTTAATTCTCTTTTTTATTAACACTCTTAGTATTCCTCACAACTATTAATTGGGGCTGGAAGGTTTCATATCAATCACGGGTAGCCTGCAGGGTTAAATACCCAGAGATGTGTGGTTCCTCTCCAGCCTCGCGGAGTGAAGAGTCATTGTTCCCGATCTTAACTATCGCAGAATTGAAGGCGACAGAATGATTTAGAAAAGCATGTTTGAGCGCTCAACAAGTGATGAGGGAAGCCTAGAACTATACCCATGCTCACGCTTACACGCTTCTTCCTCTAGTAATTTATGCTTTTTCCCATCTTATACTCAGATCACAACTATGCAATTACTTCCCAACAGGAAAGAGATGCCTGACTTCTAGAATAATTTCCAAATATATAGAGAGCAAGGGCGAGGATTTTGCTTTTGTCACATTTGACAGACTGTGAAGAATAATTTCGTTTCTACTGGCCCATGACCCTGGTTTCTTTGATTTTTTTTTTTTAAATCATAGTAGTTCTCCCAGTTATTTAAAGAGCTAACTGATTTAAAATTGTGTGGCATTCAAATTTAAATAATTAAAATAAAGGCAAATGAGATTTTATTCTGAAAAATATTAAATAACGTGACAAACAATATTCTAAAATAATTGTCCCAAGAGTGTAAAGAAAGTTCTGTCCTAGAAAACCTGAAATATTGTAGAGAAAGGTGGATAAACCTTGAGTTTTCCCAGAGATATATCACGTGATTTGTTCAGATCCTAATTAAAAATAGAAAGGAAGAGGATTTTCCAGTACAATTCTGGGCCGAGCGTGGGCATTTGCACACCCCTGGAGGATGTGCTTTCTCAACACAAAGATATAATCCAAGGAAGAGGAAGACATTGGCTCCAGGAAATTTCGATCCAGCCGAGCAGTGCTGGCTGTGCAGAAAGCCCATGGAGTGACCATTCTGGATGGACACAGGGAGATGGGGATCCAGGAGAAAGGCTGCATTCAAAATGCAATTTGATAGGACAGAAACTATGATAGATGAAGTAGTGAAATACCCAGAAAATGAAGTGGCAACATAAGGTAGTTATTAATGCAAGGAAAATAACTCTGCAGGAACATGAATATGATTTTAGTACACTCCTAGACTCTGCAGTGAAAGGTAATGCTGGTGTTGGTCTAACCAGCGCAGTGATGCCATGATGTTAGGAGGGGGAACGAAGCAAAGGGAGTGCATGAGACTAAACTGTCACTCTCTGTAAAAAGAGATTCAGGAGGTCCTCAAATTGATAAATCTACAATAGATAGTATAAGGAGGTTATTTTTTCTTAATAAATATGCAGGTAACCACTGCAGGGCTCAGGGAAATTATTAAATACAGTTGCATCTTGGGAATGGGAGGTGAGAGAAATAATAGGAAAAATGCAGTTGTGTTTTTTTTAAGCAATGAATCAATGTCACTATTAATTGAGTTCTTAATATTAGACATGTATTAGTTTGATAAAAATTAAAACAAGAATTTATGCGATTAAATAAATTGGCTCATTTAAATTCACATAAAAAGGTGTGGAAAATTTAAAGATAGAACCCATTTCTCCAGATCTTCAGAAATCTCCAGATGAATTTTTCTTTGAATAGCTCAGTGAAAGAACTGTTTTTGGTGAGATCCTTTGGTCCAACCAGCCTGTGGGCACGGAGAACTCAAAGTTGAATGTGATGTCCAAGGTTGGCCTCAAAGGGGAGAAGAATCCAATGATTGCAATCTAAACAGGTGGGTAGCACAGTGGGGCATTCAGGATGCTACAGCTTGAGGGGCAAGTGGGCAAAGACCCAGCCACCTGAAGACTGGTGGGAGGATTTCAGAGTATTGAACAGGGAGGGTAATGGAGATGGGGTGGAGGGACTTGCATCAGGGGAGAGACGAGGGTGAGCATGATCCAAGAGTTTGTGTGTATGAGAACTGTAAGTATTTTAGGACAAGCAGTAAATAAATTCAAAAGTGGTGTAGAAAAGTCAGAAGACCAGAATTCATCAAGCATTTCCTACCAGTCAAATTTACTAAAATATCAAAAATTTGACTAAATTTTTAAATAGTCAAATTTGACTAACCTACAGAGAAGACTACTACCCTTATTGAAACCAGTACATATTTTACAAGTCACATTGATGGTCCATTTACTTTGGTTTTTCCTTATGGAAACCTAGCCTGACATGTGCTTGAGGTAAAACTCATAAGGCAAAACTGATGTTAATATAAAGTAGTGGTTAAGAGCATGAACTTTGGTCTTCAGGCTCATACAGTATTTGAGCAAATTTCATTGGCTTTCTGGAATCTGATTGCCTTATTTATGGAAAGAATAGTTAATTTTATTTATTTGATGGTGTTGCAACATGGCTTAATTGAGATAATATACCAAAAGTGGTCAGGAGGGACTTGCAGATGGGAAACTCACAGAATTCATCACTGTCCTTATCATGTTGAATCTTTCCCTCTCCTTCTATGTCTCCCTGGTTGATAGAAACAGAAAAAAAATGGATTAGCTCATCTTTAAATGACAGATCCAGGAATCAAAAATAAATATTTTCATATGAAATATATTCTTCTTTATATTCTTTGGCAATATATAGTCCTATAAAACTGAAACACGATATGGAAAGGTAAGCAAGAATGATATGGTAAATTATTCTTGGCTTTATGCAATGTACAAAAACACCTAGCATCCAAATATGCAAAGCATGGCAATTCTAAGAGACTATCTTTGTGAGACTATTTTTTATCTCTCAGAATTAGTCTCAGAAGTACTATCTTAAGCGGGGTAGAAATAATCTGACAAAAATCTTTTATAACGTTATATACCCTTAAGATGCCCTCACTCATGAATGCGTGCACCATTTGTACATATTTTCTTTCAGATGATGTTTGTGATGATGAGGATTTGTCTTTTCCACTGAAAGAGGAGTACACGTATAAATGAAATGCATTCTATTGCCCTAATCACTTTTAGTAAAGCTTTGTCTTTGAGACCTTGACATACCGACGTCACAGTGAATTTCAGAAGTGGATGTGAGCGCTGAGATTCCTCAGTAGGACGGCTGTTCCTCAGTCCTTAACGGCCCAGTGCGCACATCTTTGAAAGCCCCTTTCAAGACAGTTCACAGCTGGAAAAGACTTTGTAGTTACAGCAAAAACAAATTTATAACCAAGGGAAGGAAGGAAGGACTCAGTGCTGTGGGCACTCTCTCAGTCTTCCTAATTTTTTAATGGAGCTCAGTGTTACAAAGGTGGTAACCATGCAGATTAGGAGTAAAACAAAGGCTTTCAAAATGGCAATGCTCATGCACTAGAGTGTGGTTGGTCTGAGTAAAGGCATTGGAGTCTCGCTGATCTAGGTTTTCGTGTGATTTCAGCCATTTTACAGATTATAAAACTTTTGGGTGCAAGTTGCCTTCTTTCTGCCTCAGTATCTGCCATGGTGTGTGTGTGTGTGAATTAAGGAGGGAATGTCCACTTCCATGGCCGTCTGTGATGACCTTGAGGTATGGTATGCAGAGCCTTTGGCTCCGTGTTTGCTCACCAGCAATCCCTCCTTTGCCCTCAAACGCACACAAATTCAATTTTCTCAACTTGAGTAACATAGTCAAAGAAAACAGAGTGTGTATTTCTTGTTTTAATACTTACCTTTTCAGTTCAATGGAACTGAGTTTTTAGAAAACCTGAGCTCTTGCCATGTGACTGGAGATGCAGAAATAAATAAATCTACACCCTCCACCCTTAAAGAAATTGCAGTTCTCATGAGAAGTGTGGGTGAACTGAATTAACAGCTCTAATATGGAGAATGCTGTGGTAGGTTTGCACAAAGTGGCTTAAAAAAACCTAATTTAAAGACTGCGGCCAGCTGTGAATGAGGCTTGCAAGTTTAGGCGTGGAGCAGTGTGGACAGGCTGAGCAGTGGGACCTGTTACTGGGCCTTGAAGATTGAGGAGGGAGGCAGGATGCGGAGGCAGGGCTGGACAGGTGGAGGCCAGGTGAGGAGGAGCCTTACCTGTCACACAGAGATGGTGCTTTACCTGGTGGCCAACATGGAACCACTGGAAGGCACCTCGGGTCACACACACACACACACACACACACACACACATGCTCATAATCTCACACCCACACACATGCACACTCACCTTCAAGCTCATACACATCCTCACACTTACACACATTCTGCAGGACCTCTGATTGGTAAAACCATTAGTTGGTTCAAGACAATTAGTTCCAGTAGGACAGAGCGATTGGGTAAAAAAATGTCTTGTGAATCCTCGAAAATTAACTCTTCACCTCGACCTAAGACTTCATTCTCGTTCCTGTGTTCTGTCTACACTGCTTTCTTTTTTGCCCAAAGAGGGTCAGATTAGTCAGAGAGAGCCCAGAAGTCTTCCTGGGCAGATTCCAATGCTCTCTGGCTTGTGTGGAGGTTCCTCAGCCCTGCTGAGTGCTTGGACTCTGGGCTCCTTGTTTCTCTGAAGCAATGACAGAGCAAAAGCATGCCTCCAGAATCCAATTCAGAGATGCAGATCTCCGGGTAGGTCCAGGGATTGTGGAATTTCTCCAACTCCTGAGGAAAACCCCTTTCTAAGGAAGAGGAAGTTCAAGGCCTATTTTTGAAATAGGGCTCAAACCGAGTTCTGGTGATCATGTGCAAGCCAAAATCCTTTCCTTACCATTGTGCTAATTAGCAAAAAACGGCAGTTTAGACCCACAACTTCCTCCATCCATACTCAGCTGCTTATAAATCGAATGAGGAGGAAGAAACAAGGGGGGGGGAGTTTTATTCACTGCTGAGTATATACTGGGCCCTTGATGTGGTTCCCCTCATTTAATTCCACCTGTCCTATGAGATTATGATTATTTGTCCTGCACATGTGAAGCAACTAAAGCTAACTCAGAACACCACACACTATGATGTAGGAAATGGAGATTAAAACCCAGGATCACCCCAGTTACAGAAACCAGGCTTGTTCCAACACAGCACTCTAGTTCTGTCAGCAATATTTATAAATCATTTTCAATCCAGTGTGATCTTCTTCATGAAACACATTTAGATGCATCTTTCAAAAATAAATGTTGAATTTGCTAGTAAACTCCCAACAGAACAGAAGGAGAGAATAAACAAGAAAACTTCACTTGAAAATCGTTCTAGTTCCCAAGCCTCTACCATTTCTAAAAAGGAGTTTCTACTAATATTTTCATGGTGCTGTACAATATCATTTGAAACTTAATACAGCACAATAGCAATTTTATTTTATTTTTTTATTTATTTTATTTTTTAAAATATTTTATTTATTTATGACAGAGACACAGCGAGAGAGGGAACACAAGCAAGGGGAGAGGGAGAGGGAGAGGCAGGCCTCCCGTGGAGCAGGGAGCCCAATGTGGGGCTCGATCCCAGGACCCTGGGATCATGACCTGAGCCGAAGGCAGACGCTCAACGACTGAGCCACCCAGGCACCCCAGTGTATTTTTTTTTTTTAAGATTTTATTCATTCATTTGACAGAGAGAGACACAGCGAGAGAGGGAACACAAGCAGGGGGAGTGGGAGAGGGAGAAGCAGGCTTCCCACGGAGCAGGGAGCCCGATGTGGGGCTCGATCCCAGGACCCTGGGATCATGACCTCAGCCAAAGGCAGACGCTTAACGACTGAGCCTTGAAGATTGAGGAGGGAGGCAAGATGCGGAGGCAGGGCTGGACAGGTGGAGGCCAGGTGAGGAGGAGCCTTACCTGTCACACAGAGATGGGGCTTTACCTGGTGGCCAACATGGAACCATGCTGTTTGAAGACACACACATCATTCTTTATGGAGAAGACACTGAGCTATAAACAGCCGGTGATGCACAGCTTTTATTCTCCAAACCATCACAGTCTTTTCTGTGATTTCTTAAGCAGTATTATTAACAAGTCAAGATACTTTTATCACAAAAATTGTGACCTTCTGGAAATTTGATGAAAAAAAAAGGCTGGAAAAAGGAGAGTATAGTTTTGAATGAAGGTAGTTGTGAACCACCAGATGTTCATAGTTCATTGATTAAAATCCAAATGGACAGGAAAAGTGTTTCCTCTTTAACATGGATGAAATATTCTTCGTGCTGTCCTCATGCCTACCGCATGGTCAAGTGCAGATTAGCCCAGATGTCAGACTCTGAAATCTTACCCTGTTCCTTTCTTTCTCCTCCTTAATATGTTGTTAAATGAAAAAAAGAAAACAAAAGAAAATAAAAACACAAATTGGAACTATGATTTACAAACATCTTATATGTTCTTCTCAATTGATTTTCTTCACTTTTAATCATTTATGTGATTGCCTACATTCAAGAATATGCAGTTTATAAAAACTTATGATTTTTTTCTTGGTAATGCATAATACAAACAAAAAATACCTTTTAAATTTTAGCAAAAAGAACATGTAGAAAGGAAATATTTTTGATGAATGGTCTATTTCATATTGAGTTAACATCCTGTCTTATTTTCCTATAATGCTATAATACTATTATTATTATGTTACCATGTGTCTCATTATTGCATCTCCTGATAAAATTTATTCCTCATCTTGATAGGCAGTATTTCCATTGGAATTTCCAAAAAATATTCACCTTCCAACTTTCTGAGCATTTCTCACAGAAATCAGTAGACCAATGATCTGTTGCTATACGATAACTAATTGTACTTCAGGGGTAGGAAAAAACACTTCTGATGGGAATTTTATCTGTCAACTCCCTGTAAATACAAACGAAACATGATAAACACTGATGAAGTCAACCTGTCATTTTTTTATGGTTGCTCTCCACAAGGACTGGCTGCTCACAGAGAGTTTCCAAATACCTATATTTTTAACTCTAATGGTCAGTGATCCTCAACGTGGCTCTGAGACCCCCAGGGGTCATTCTACTCTTTCCAGGGGGTGGGGAAGTCAAACAATTTCCACACGGAAACTAAAATATGATTTGCCCTTTTCACCTTCATGTTTTCACAAGGTTTGGAGGAGCTTTCCGAAGGCTGCCTAGTGTGTGGCACGGATGGAAGGCCGAGCTGATAGGAGGAGGCCGCGGTCTTCTGTTAAACCTGGAGTTCAAGAGAATTACAAAATGGCCAAGCAGTACCATTCTCTTTATTTTGAAAAGATAGCTATTAAAAAATAGTTTTTATAAAGCTAGGCTATTTGTGCTAATATGTAGCATTTGTATATAAATGCATAATACATAAACTAATATTTTTTAAATGTTCTTAATTTTCCATGTAAGTGAATGTTGAAAGAGATGAGGAACGTAAAACTCTTTGAAGTCCTTGATAATTTTTAAAGCTGAAAAGGGGTTTTGAATCCAAACAATTTGAGAAACACTGCTTCAGTCTATGAGTTAACTATGTTCTCCACATTAAGGGAAGAATATTTGGTCTATCCTAAGAATGCAAAGACAAATTCATTTTATAAAACAGATCTTCCACTTCGCTGTTTTTATCTTGCTAAGCCTTAGAAATCCGTGTGTGTCTTATATTTAAGGCACCTATTAATGTGGGCAAGCCACATTCCAAGTACTCAAATGACCTTTCGTGGCTGTGGTATTGAACGGGCTTATCTGTAGATCACATAATAATACTTTTGTCACATTTAATTTTTTAACAACTATATTTAGCAAGTTATCTTAACAGATATAAAGGTATTAAGCATTTATATCAGAACAAGCACTAAGGCTTGCTTGCTTTATTTATTGAACTTTATAATTTATCTGGTTCTATGTGCTTAAAATAGCTTCCATTTTTTGATTTACAACCTCTCTCCTCATTTTTTGGTCAATATTAGTTATGTGGACTAGCTTTTCTGGTATTGTTTCATGCATTTCTTTCAATCTTGTACCTGTAAGTTTTATGTTTATATCTCTTTTTGCTGATATAAGACATTTTATTACTGGAGAGGGCATGCAGTGTTTAAGGCCTCCATTGGTCTAAAAATGTCAGCATGTCACCTGTCTTGAACCATAGTTTAGCTTATTATAAAACACCTAGTTTGGGGCGCCTGGGTGGCTCAGTCGGTTAAGTGGCTGACTTCAGCTCAGGTCATGATCCTGGGGTCCTGGGATCGAGCCCCACATCCGGCTCCCTGCTCAGCAGAGAGCCTGCTTCTCCCTCTCCCTCTGCTTGCCACTCTGCCTACTTGTGCTCTCTCTCTGTCGAATAAATAAATAAAAATCTTAAAAAAAAAACCAAACACCTAGTTTTTCAGTATCTTTCCCATGCACTTTGAAGATAATCTTTCTTGCTCAGACACCTGCTTTCAGTCTGTCATTCCTTTGCTAACTTTGCACATAGTTTATTAATGATTTTCTGAAGTTTATACACAATAAATTTAGTTATGGATTTATTTTAAGGCACTCTGAAAGTTGTCACAGTAATTACACTAAAATAAATCATTTAGATTTTTAATGTATTTTAATATAAGCATCTGGTAAGGATGAACAAATTATAAAAATAAATATCTGCCTCTCAGCTCTTTCCATACAAATCCATTTCCTTTATCAGACTCAAGAACTGTGTACTGTTTCTGGAGGGTCCCTCTGGAGAAAGACTACTTGGCAATGGAAATAAAAGAATAATGTAAAGGTAGCTTTATTTTTTATACATAAATATAAGCATGCTGACTACATCATTCATTTTTCCTCGTTTACTTTAAAATATACCTTCAATATTTTTGCAAGTTATAGAACTTTTTTTCACTTTTTTATTTTGAAATTTATTAAGATAGTTACTTAATTCTATTTTTAAAAAAAATTTTCTCTTTACCAGTAACATGCCTTTTTCTTGTAAATTTTCTTGCAAAATTTCTTAGTAAATTTTTCCATCATTTCATTAGAATTTGCAACCTCCATACTTCCATACTGAAATAATAGTACAGTGACCTTACCTAGATCAACAGTTACCATTTTGCTGCTTTTGCTCAACTACAGGAAAATATATACAAATATCATGACATTATATCCCCAAACACTATAGAATTCATTTTCTAAGGACAAACTTTGTGCATAATCTTTTTTTTTTTTTTAAGATTTTATTTATTTATTTGAGAGAGAGAATGAGAGAGAGCGAGTACATGAGAGGGGGGAGGGTCAGAGGGAGAAGCAGACTCCCTGCCGAGCAGGGAGCCCGATGCGGGACTCGATCCCGGGACTCCAGGATCATGACCTGAGCCGAAGGCAGTCGCTTAACCAACTGAGCCACCCAGGCGCCCAATGCATAATTTTAACATTAATATCAAATACAATAAATTTAATTAACACAGATATTAATTAATGGATTTAATATTAATATTACAAAATATAAAATTCATCATCTAATTCCCCAGATTGTATTAGTAATGACTGTTATATGTGCTTTTTTTAAAAAAAAATAAAGCATTCCGTCTTAGCTTTGTTATTCAATCTCCTAAACTTTTATCTACAGACCATCCTTCTCTCTCCTAGTCTCTCACGAACTGGTGTTTCTAACTCGACCGGGCAATTTTGTCTTCTGTAATCTTTACACTTTTCATTTATCTGATTATCTTCTCATAAGTTCTGATCAGCCACTTTATAAATAAAATGATCTAGGTGGAATGTTGTCTCCTCAGTGCATCTTATCAGTTTGTCCCTCTGATGCTTGGTTAACGTGTTCCCTGCTACATTTATCTATTGAAAAGGTACCCTTTCCACTTGTAGGTAATAATTAGTCATCTGGGTGGTATTTTGACATTGTGTGAACGGTTCATTCTTGAGCAAATGCTATTTCACCTGATAATCTTAGCTCTAATTGATAATCCTTAAGAGTCCATCATACTGGGCGCCTGGGTGGCTCAGATGGTTAAGCGTCTGCCTTTGGCTCAGGTCATGATCCCAGGGTCCTGGGATCGAGCCCCGCATCGGGCTCCCTGCTCCTTGGGAGCCTGCTTCTCGCTCTGCCTCTCTCTCTCATGAATAAATAAATATAAATAAAATCTTAAAAAAAAAAAAAGAGTCCATCATACTAGTGGCTGCAAAGTGGTGGCATTTCTAATTACTTTACTCCTTTATATTTTTGTGCTGGCCTTCTTCTGTAAAGAGTCTTCTTTTTAATTAATGTAATGTGTTATTTGTTTCAGGGGTACGTCTGTGATCCATCAGTCTTACACAGTTCACAGCACCCATCGTAGCACATACCCTCCTCAATATCCATCACCCAGCCACCCAATCCCTCTCACCCGCCACCACTCCAGCAACCCTCAGTTTGTTTCCTGAGATTAAGAGTCTCTTATGATTTGTCTCCCCATCCGGTTTCGTCTTGTTTCATTTTCCCTTACCTTTCCCTATAATCCTCTGTCTAGTTTCTCAAATTCCTCATATCAGTGAGATCATATAATTGTCTTTCTCTGATTGACTTATTTTGCTCAGCATAATACCCTCTAGTTCCATCCACGTCACTGCAAATGGCAAGATTTCATTCCTTTTGATGGCTGCATAATATTCCATTGTATATATATACCACTTCTTCTTTATCCATTCATCTGTCGATGGACATTTTGGCTCTTTCCACAGTTTGGCTATTGTGGACATTGCTGTTATAAACATCGGGGTGCACATACCCATTTGGATCACTACATTTGTATCTTTGGGGTAAATACCCAGTAGTGCAATTGCTGGGTCACAGGGTAGCTCTATTTTCAACTTTTTGAAGAACCTCCATACTGTTTTCCAGAGTGGCTGCACCAGCTTGCATTCCCACCAACAGTGTAGGAGGGTTCCCCTTTCTCTGCATCCCCGCCAACATCTGTCGTTTCCTGACTTGTTAATTTTAGCCATTCTGACTGGTGTGAGGTGGTATCTCACTGAGGTTTTGATTTGGATTTCCCTGATGCCGAGCTATGTTGAGCACTTCTTCATGTGTCTGTTGGTCATTTGGATGTCTTCTTTGGAGAAATGTCTGTTCATGTCTTCTGCCTATTTCCTAATTGGATCATTTGTTCTTTGGGTGTTGAGTTTGATAAGTTCTTTATAGATTTTAGATACTAGCCCCTTATCTGATATGTCATTTGCAAATATCTTCTCCCATTCTGTCGGTTGTCTTTTGGTTTTGTGGACTGTTTCCTTTGCTGTGCAAAAGCTTTTTATCTTGATGAAGTCCCAATAGTTCATTTTTGTCCTTACTTCCCTTGCCTTTGGTGATGTTTCTAGGAAGAAGTTGCTGCGGCTGAGGTCGAAGAGGTTGCTACCTGTGTTCTCCCTTGGGATTTTGATGGACTCCTGTCTCACATTGAGATCTTCCATCCATTTTGAGTCTATTTTTGTGTGTGGTATAAGAGAATGGTCCAGTTTCATTCTTCTGCATGTGGCTGTCCAATTTTCCCAACACCATTTGTTGAAGAGACTGTCTTTTTTCCATCGGACATTCTTTCCTGCTTTGTCGAAGATTAGTTGACCATAGAGTTGAGGGTAAGAGACTTTTTTTTTTTAAAGTCTCATTCTACCTCCCTCTTTGGTTTCCTGAAATATCGATATTGTTGTGGGTTTATGGAGACTTATTCAATCCAAGGAGCAGGTTTGGGTCGTTCTGGCCAAAAGACTTGCCACATTGTATGAACACATATTTCTGGATGATGCTTTAGGGGCCAACTCCAATACTCTGTGACCCGTGGCAACATCCTAGGAGGAATGTGTCTGCGCCATCCTAGGTGACCATAGAACTGAGAATTGCAAGACTCTGTCCAACTTCCTGGTAAAACTAATTTAGTTCTTTTTAAAAAGTGAATCTTTACAATATACTGACCTTTGGAACTTACAAACGAAGGAGGTGGTAGAGGAAGAGGAGGAGGGAGAGAAAAATAAAGTAAGACACAGAAGAACAAAGAAAAGGAGAGCAAAGCTGTCTTTTGCAGACTTAGGGAACAGTGCCAAGCAGAGAGAAGTGTATGCCTCCAGAAATACATCCTGTGCCATGAGAGTCGCCATCAGAGTGATAGGGAAGGCAGGCAGGGAAAGGAGGGGGACAGAGAGACTGACAGCTTTCCAGTCTTTCTCTCTCTGGAATTGAGGAAAAGAGCAGCCCCCAAAGCAAGCCAGCCTGCAGCTGTTCCCCCATAGAGCTCCCACACCATTTCCATATCGCCCCCTGGAACACTCAGCCCCGTTCCTTCCATCTGCAAAACAGAGGCGTTAAAAGTCTCCTTTCCTAGAGTTCTTGTGAGACTAAATGATGTCATCCATTATACTAATAAAAACATCAAACATTTACCAGGTACTTAAAAATGCCAGGCACTGGGACACATGTTTACATATATTACATTTGATCTTAATTTAAATGCAAAATGTTAAAAAGCTCTTTGTAGAAAATATATGCACAACGTATGGTCCCCATAATTATTATCATGGAAGCTATACTTAGACGATATATCTCTTACAGAGGACAATTGGTTAGCTGTGTCTGTGTTTTTAAATAATTACAATTTTTAAAGCAAGCATCTTTAATTTGCTTCCATTATTTATACCAGACCCCTGTATGAACTGACCTATATATATTTACAGAACATCATTACCATCTGTTGGAATTCCCTGAATTGCAGTTTCAAAGTCCATGCAGAAAATCAAGGTCTATAGGAATGATGCCAGGAAATTCAATCTTTACTTTAGGCAAGCACTACATTTAATTAGTATCATAATATATAAAAATGCACAAGGTTTATGCTCTCCCGGTAATGCATGTTCATGCAATGCACGGTGTGTACCTTACAAAAAGAAAATCCTATCATAAATTGTACAGAATTTGTTCTCAAGTATTTTAGCACAACTTAGCAGAAGGGAAATGAGAAGCCACCATGACATGACTTAAGCTGATTGCAGCTAGTGATAAAAATCCCGAGAAATTCTGGCTTGATGACCACATCAGATATAATGGCAGTGGAGTGTGTTTGAGTGTGTGAATCAGTTGTGGGAGAGTTTAATGAGATAAAATGCTGAAAGTGGTTTAAAGTGATTTTTAAATTGCACAACTTAACCTTTCAAAGAAGTACAACCATTTGGTAAGAAATTGAACTCGGGAGTAGTATTTATCGCTTTTGTTTTTCTCCAAAGCCGTGCAAGGTGTTCTTTGCTGAATTCACAATCCTTGATTAAAAGAAGGAGCCACTGTTATTTTTCAGCTAGATAAAAGCCAGACGACAAATATAACTTGTCTGAGCTACAAATCTGGGACAAATGAAAGCTGACAGCAACACCTGCGTCATCAGGGACAAATCTCTGATGAAGGGATTGTTTGCGGAGTTTGCTGCGAGAGATGGGCCTGGATCCATGTGGTGTGTCCGGTACAAAAGAGTTGCTGTCCTTGCTCGCCCTAAACATACAATCAAACATCAAGTCCCATCAGCTAAACTGCCTGAGGAAGTTCTGATTAGAATTCCCTCTTTCAATCCCTCCTCCTCCAAGATCAGACCTGATGAACAAGCTCTTCATATACGCTGTTTTCATTTTTTTCTTGCAGTCTTAAATTCCTGGATGAAATATTTTATGGAAAGAGCAGCTAAGTTAGTTGTGATTGGCCTCAATGGGGCTTTTTGTTTTGTTCTGTTTTAACACAGATACAAGAAATTGCATTTATAGAGACAGGAAATTATTCCAAGTCTCATAATTGTTTAACCCGGGAGCAGAAAATTAT
Source organism: Mirounga leonina (assembly GCF_011800145.1). Classification (NCBI taxonomy): domain Eukaryota; kingdom Metazoa; phylum Chordata; class Mammalia; order Carnivora; family Phocidae; genus Mirounga; species Mirounga leonina. The sequence goes on along the minus strand of NW_023270320.1, from coordinate 39,120,097 downwards.
GTTGCTTTCAGGTTTTATGTCTTTCAGATCTCAAATTAGTCCTAACGTTCACCCAGATCTAGATCATGAGTCCCATGTTCTTCTTCATAATGTCCTCTATTACACACATGATAATACACATCTCCCTGAGCCTGCTGTTTATTTATTTGCCTATCAGATCCCTCTAGATTGGGATCACCATGAGGAGAGTGTCCAAGTCTGTCCTGTAAATCCCTGCTTTCCAAATACCTAACTCAGAGCCTGGGACATGATTTGTGCCCATAATACCAATAATCACAAACACGTGACTGAAGATAATTTTACTTTTCCCGCATGATGCTCAAAGAACATTAAGGGGGCAGACAGGCAGTACGTCGTGTGATTTGTAAGACAATGTGCAGGTAAGACAGTAGTTTTGTTATTTGTGAGATGTCATGTGGAGCATCTGACCCATTTGTTGAACGATAAGACACATCAGGGTTGCCAAGAGGGTCCCAGGGACGGCATCCTGTCAGAAGTTCTGAACCAAAAGAAAGTTGTACCTGTGCTGGACTATCCTGTTGGCTCCCTGCCCTGTGCAGTGTTTTCGATGTGGCCTTCTTTTTGGATCAGTTGGGTGCATTCCACCAAGTTCTTTATCAGCTGAATCAAGCATGCAGCTTACTTCATGGGAGACATTGTCTTGAGACATGATTCAGGGAAAGAGGCAGAAAGCTAGAGATATGCATAGATTGTACGGGTATCATATGAGGCAGAAAGGGACGTCATACTTAACTGGATGCAATTTATCGATTTAAATGGATTTATCAGGAATTCTCGATCAAATATATTAAGCTCCATAGCTGAAAGATAGGCCAGGGGAGTGCCTAGTGCATGAATGAATTCAGGTCTCATCAGTGGCCTATATCAAATACATTTGAGATTCTGGAACATCCTGGATATAAGATTGAGAATGGAATTCAACAATGTCAATAGATAGGAATGCTGGGATGGATTATCATGTCCAACCCCCACCTTCCACCTCTGAAGACTCCTCAGGGACCGCGCAATGGTCCCTCCTTCCACCCAGGTGCTTTGGTGAGGGAACACCACCCCAAAGTCCTTGAGAAGCTCAGCAACCACTGGATTCTGAAGACTATTGATTATGGGGGATGACAGCTCCCTGCAAAGGGTGGAAAAGATGTTCCTCTTTTTATGTATAAAGCACAGCACATAAGTGGGCATGTAGTATATTGATAATAAAATTTCCTGGGATGATTTAAAAAATGCTGATTAGGAAAAAAAAAATGTCTAAAAGGCTGTCTTAGGGATGGATGTTTATAAGATGCTTACATTTGCAGTGTCCACTGAGAAAGTGAAGATGAGTGATGCATAGGCCTTGGCCTTGGAGAGGTCTTAAAAATCACCTGGGGAGGGGTGCCTGGGTGGCTCAGTCATTAAGTGTCTGCCTTCGGCTCAGGTCATGATTCCAGGGTCCTGGGATCGAGCCCCACGTCGGGCTCCCTGCTTGGCAGGAAGCCTGCTTCTCCCTCTTCCACTCCCCCTGCTTGTGTTCCCTCTTTCGCTGTCTCTCTCTGTCAAATAAATAAATAAAATCTTTAAAAAAAAAAAATCACCTGGGGACTGGCAGACTCCAGCAATGACAAAAGGCAAAATAGAAGAGTGACCAGCACACATTTCCTGATGTGAAAACACAGGGGACAGCGTCACTTTGTCACCAGAGCATGCATTTTATGTGTTTCCTGATTGAGTGACACGATAAGAAAGCAAGTGCATGGTGTGAAGTTGTGAAGAGCTGTGATACCTTGCATCTCCTACAATCTGGTACAAGAGATGGGGGCCCTTTCAGATGGTGGGAGCATCAGAGGCAACTTTTGCATCCAACACACATCCCAGCTACCACCTGATTCCCAGAGCTTCCAGACCTGAGCAGAACCCAGAGCAGAGTGGGCTGTCCTGTAAGCAGTTCTTCACCCGGAGACCTGCACTCAAGAGACCAAATGTTGCCTGACATGTCCACCAGGGCTTACTGGTCAGTGGCAGAGACCTCAAGAGTGAGGGTTGGAAGAAACCACGTGTTATGGAGAAATCCTGGACCACAGAGATTTGGAGGCTGGGAAGGGAAATGCTTCCTCTTCCTGAACAGGTGTGTCCATGGGGCTGGTGCCATGATCGTTGAGCAGCTCTGAAGCCGAGGTGTAGAGCCCGTGAACAAATGCCGGTCTTGACTTTGAAAGATTTCCTCAGTTCTGCTCAAGGTTGGTCATTCAAAAACAAAACAACAACAGCAGAAGAAAAAACAAAACAACAGGTCTTACCTTGAAGGCATGTTACACTCAACATTAGCACCTCCAAAGCTAAAGAGAATATTGAATGAGATTTCAAACAGAAAAAAAGAAAAAAAATTTACATACAAGAGGAAAAAAATGAATCAGACCGGCCCCGGTAGGGTATAAAAGACAGGACATGTGTTAAATTTGAATTTCATGTAAACAGTGTATATATTTACGATAGAAATCTATTCCAAACATTATATGGAATGAATAATATGTTTTTAGTATAAGTATATGCTATACAATATTTGAGACATACCAAACAAAAACACATTTGTTGTTGGATGGAAATTCAAATTTCACTGGGTATTCTGCATTTTTATTTGCTAAACTTGGCAACCTGTGAAATAGGCTTCTCATCTGCAAACTTTGAGGTTTCGTATGATGAAATCATGTGGACTCTGAAATAAATGTTCAGCCCTAATTCGTGTGCACAAACATGATACGTATGGAACGAAAACAAGGATGATCACATCTGCAAGTACTGAAATAATAAATAGTCCTAGTAGCCCATCTGAGGAACAGGAAACATGAAAGGAAGAAGCCTGATGAACCAATCATTGGATTGTTAGCCCAGAACGAAGAGGGCTGTCCTATGTGAGGGAAATGTAGTGATTGGTTGGGGTGAAGGACAGGGAAGGAGAAAACAAAGTTTAATAAATGCTTCATTTTCGGGTGCCTGGGTGGCTCAGTTGGTTAAGCGACTGCCTTCGGCTCAGGTCATGATCCTGGAGTCCCGGGATCGAGTCCCGCATCGGGCTCCCTGCTCGGCAGGGAGTCTGCTTCTCCCTCTGACCCTCCTCCCTCTCATGCTCTCTATCTCATTCCCTCTCTCAAATAAATAAATAAAATCTTTAAAAAAAATGCTTCATTTTCTGGATGACAGAACAGGTACAGTGACTTTTAAATATCCTCTTTTCATTGGGCACAGAGAGAATCTCAGTGCAGATAATGGCTGGTGTCTCGTTCTTACAAGCTAGTGACACATATATTATCATGAATCTGGGAAAACAAAAGACAACCGCTAGTAACAAGAAATATTGCAGAAGAACTTCTGGATACACAGAGTGAAAGGCACAAACCTAGATCAGTTAAATCAAAAAAAAAAAAGGAAAAAAAAATAAAAGAAGGAAGACCTTGCAATGAAGTAACCAGAAAGTAAGATGCAATGACCCATATCAAGTATATAAGTGGTCATAGCGCATGTGAAAACGTGCAATTATTCTGTTAAAACACAGCACGTTGAAATGGAATAAAAAAAAATTATAGCATGCACACACACTTCAAGCAAGGCTTAAGTTTGAAAATATAATGATGCAGAGAGATTGATCAAATCCAAACCAAAAGAAAGTGGGAGTGGCAATATCAGACAAGGTGAGATTTAATATTGAAGTGTTAATTTATGAAATAAGTTAAAGACAAACCTTATATAATAATTTCATATAATGCTAAATGGCACAAGGAAGAACATACAGGAAACATTAGCCACTTGGATTTAAAAAATAGCAGGGGCGCCTGGGTGGCTCAGATGGTTAAGCGTCTGCCTTCGGCTCAGGTCATGATCCCAGGGTCCTGGGATCGTGCCCCGCATCGGGCTCCCAGCTTGGCGGGGAGCCTGCTTCTCCCTCTCCCTCTACTGTTCCCCCTGCTTGTGCTCTCTCACTCTATCAAATAAATAAATAAAATCTTAAAAATAAATAAATAAATAAATAAATAAATAAAAAATAGTAGCTTAGGGGCAGCTGGGTGGCTCAGTTGGTTAAGCGACTGCCTTCGGCTCAAGTCACAATCCCGGAGTCCTGGGACTGAGTCCCACATTGGGCTCCCTGCTTGACGGGGAGTCTGCTTCTCCCTCTGACCCTTCCCCACCTCCTGCTCTCTCTCTCTCTCTCACTTTCTCAAATAAATAAATAAATAAATCTTTAAAAATATATAAAAAAATAGCAGCTTAACTTATAAAGCAAAAATTGATATAAATTCTCAGGGAATTTTATAATTGATAATTTTAGTAGACTATAACCATACATTTCTTCTAGAATCTAGCAGATATAATAAACGAAAAATTAACAAGAATACTGATACTCAAACATACAATAAAAACACCTGGCTTAGTGAATTAGTCAAAATGACGTATCTCACAAATAATGAAAATCAATATTTATTTGTTAATGAAGAAATTATAAACTTTTCCAAACACTGACAAAGTAAAATTTTGAAACATTAGAGATGACATTTAAAATAAAACTATAATAAAAATACAAATATAATAAGAAAAATATCAAGAAATATTTAGCCACAATGAAATTTAAAATGTTCTCCTAAAATTGCATGGATTAATTTTAAATTAAGGTGAAATCATGAATTGCACAGAATTCAATTAATAACAGAATACCTGTTACTGAAGCAATGTGTAGACTTCAATGATTTTTTTAAGAATAAGACTGCATTTTTCCTGTCATTGGAAGACATTAGACTAATAATCACAAGAATAAAGCAAAGGTTTAAAAGTTTGAAAATAATAAGAAATAAATTTAACTTTAATAAAGTAGGAAACAAAATGTATACATAATAAAAAATATAAACTTGTATTTAAAAAAACAATGTATTTAACACTGAAAAGATAGTATGAAAAGGCATACAATATGATTAAGAATGAAGAAAACGTAACGTGACCACAGATGCAGAAGAGATTAAACATTATAGGCTCACATTGTACACAGCTGTATTGTATCATCTAATAAGGGAGCCCGGACAAATCGGGTAATTTCCCACGTTGTACAGTACCCAAACTGACTCGAGATTTTATAGGACATTTGAGTTCATCACTAGAAGTACGAATAAAAATACTGGGCAGGTGATTAAAGATATATAAGTAAAAGAGATTACTTTGATTACTGAACTTGAACTTATAGTGGGTTCATATGTCTGTTCTTTCAGATGTCATGGGAGCTGGACAACACCTCAGCCCATTTTTACTCTGGCAAAACCCACCTACCAAAAACAAGAGAAAATAACTAAAAAGTGAAACAAACTAAACTCAAAGAGGCAGACTGACCCCCACGTGATAATCCCCCTTGTCCACCTGATGCTTCTGCCGTGGGAACTCTGGTGAACACTCACCTGGGACAGGAGGGCACGGTCCAAGAGGTCTGTCCACACTTCCCCTTCCAGAGAACCCTTGGGGATGAATTGTACATGGCTCTTTTTTCCAGCTCCACAACCATTGTGCCAAAGTACCTCGGGTAGGTAGGTGATCACAAGGTCTTCCAGCAAGGAGGGGCACACAGTATCGTAATTGTTATACGACAGACTTGAGACACCACAAGTTCAATTTCATTGTCATTCTGCAAAACACACAGATCTGGTGTTATTTTCATCCATATCTGCCCAATAGTTGAAAGAAATAAGACTGGAGGAGATTATGCTAAGTGAAATAAGTCAAGCAGACAAAGTCAATTATCATATGGTTTCACTTATTTGTGGAACATAAGGAATAGCATGGAGCACATTAGGAGAAGGAAGGGAAAAATGAGACTATGGATTCTGAGAAACAAACAGGGTTTTAGAGGGGAGCCGGGTGGGGGGATGGGTTAGCCTGGTGATGGGTATTAAGGAGGGCACGTACTGCATGGAGCACTGGGTGTTATACGAAAACAATGGATCGTGGATCACCACATCGAAAACTAATGATGTATTGTATGGTGACTAACATAACATAATAAAATTTAAAAAAAAAAAGAAGAGATTTCTTTTAGCCCCTCTAAAGAAACTCTCTGGTTTAGATTGTGCTCTGAGCTGAAAGCTAGCATTTCCCATTCTCCTCCACAGTTGCTTAGTGCTTTTGGATGCGAATTTCCACCCACAGTCCTGACAGGTGTAGGTACTATATACCCTGGTCTCCTGAAGCCCTCAACAGGCCATTCCAACTAAGCCATCGCAAGTAACACTTTACATTATCAAGAGGCCACTGCTGGACGTTTACCATGCATCCCAGCCTTCACTGCCAAGCAGGTGCAGACAGTAGGCAAGCCTCATCCAGAATCCTGTTCTGAGGGTCCTGCTTCCTGAGACCCCTTCCGTTATAGATTCTGCATCAGAAAGGGTCCAGTCTAGGTTTCAGTGAGAGGACATTTAATCTAGATTCTTGTTGACATCTTGTTGAAAGGACTAGAAAGCCAAAAGGTGAAAGATAAAGTTTGAGGATCAAAATAACAACCAGAGGGCTACCTGGGCAGCTCAGTCAGTTAAGCGTCTGCCTTCGGCTCAGGTCATGATCTCAGGGTCCTGGGATCGAGCCCCACCTCGGGCACCCTGCTAAGTGAGGAGCCTGCTTCTCTCTCTCCCTCTGCCTGCTCATTCATTCTCTCTCCCTCTCAAATAAATAAATAAAATCTTAAAAACAACAACAACAAAAAGGTGCAGAAAAAAATAGTTATTTGAGATATAGAGGGGACAAGATATTTCTTAGACCCAAAGGAGCAGACTTAGAAACATACAAGCAAAAAATAGAATGAAGTCACAGCTATTCATCTGCTTTTAAGAGATCTTGCTCTAGCAAATGCTGAGATTGGCACTGGATCTAACAAAACTGCATGGAAATCAGGGCTTGGAAGAACCACAGGAAATGAGTAAAGGGGAATCTGTGTGAATCGTCAGGGGCAGAGAAGTTGAGCTGAGGATCTACTCATTCTTCCTAGGTGGAGGTGAAGTCAGCTTATGCTCTCTCTCTCTCTCAACCTCTCTCCATCTGGCTCTAGCTTGTGTCTCTCTGAACTATTAGCCAGACATAACTTTTAAAATTATTTGCTCAAATAGTATTAGGTGAAAAATATTACCTTTTTTTCTCACAATAACTGTACAGTGAATGTGATTTTATTAAACCTCTTCCAGTGTTTGATTTATAAAGGCTTTTCCCCAAACACTATTATTTATAATTCATATGTTGGCAAAAATCATTTTGTAGGTCAAAGAAGTTTGAGACCTAACTTTATAATCTCTACTGCTCTGATAATATATAAGCTCAGTTTGAACTATTTTAAACTAAAATTGAATTTCTGTCAACTAATTCCTGTGATTTTAATCTAAACTATAAATTGTCAAGTCCCTACAAGTATCAGCTGTAAAAACATGTAAAAAGAAAATGAAGAAAATGATTTTAGTGGTAATACCAGTTAATTTGGCAATTATCACATGGTGATAGGAAATAATGTATTTCATTAAATTTTATTAGGTGTTTATTATGTCTTGTGGACAGGAGATGATATTTTCCTTTGAAATGAATCACATTCGAAATCATATGAAATTGACAGAAAGTTAACCATTTTCACTGTTCTATATTTTTTTAAACAGGAAATCAAATTAAATTTCTACAAAAGCAAAAGATGGACTATTGCAGATAGAACTTTCAAATAGGATATCTCTTGCGTTAACACAGAGAAATCTTCTTTTAAGAGGATTCATTATATGAGGTAACTTCAAAGCATGCTAATTACTTATTAACCCCACTTCCACTTATAATTCTAAGATATTGAGAGGATTTTATTGTATTTGCAAATACTATTGTCTCTATACCAGCTGAAGTTTGGTGCAATTGTATGACTTATTTATGCTAGATAAATTCCAATGGATTTAAAATTCAGACAAGCAAGATAACATTAAGTCAAGTGACCAATATTTAAGGGACTAAAATGATAAGCTAAGAGGAATGACCAAAGAAAGTATTGGCATGAACACTTCAAGGTATATGAAGGACTTGAAGTAAAATAGAAGCTGTGTCTACATTTATGATATACATGGGGTAATATGTGGAAGGGACATGGGCTTAGATTTAGAATAGGCATAAAAACAAATTAGTAAGATTTCAGATCAAAAGGGGAGTCTTTTTCTGAAATGGGAGACTGAGGTCATAATGAATCATTTCTCCACTTTTCTCTCATGGGCATCCCAAAATTGACAAAGCTGGGTCACACAAAATAAAAATGTTGGGTTTTTGAGCCAAGATCTTGACATCAAAAGATGGATATGTCCATGACTAGAAACCAAAAAAAAAAAAGTATTCTAACATCAAAGCAAGGGGGGATATCCAAGCATAAAAATGCCTCCTAGGCTTCCAGAACCAGAGGCCCCTGCTGTCTGGCTATAGCTCTGAGATCAACCGAGGGTTGTCTGGGTTGTACCTCTTCATAAGCTGTTACTTACATGAAGACAAGAATTACACAGTTCTTCTCTGTTATCTGTGAAGTGAGGAAGAAATATAGATTAGAAAAAAATTTTCTCTTACTAAGTACTAGAAATGTGAGGACGTCTTGCCAGATGCCCAGGGTGACAAGTGGAATAAAAAATCATTGTTGATCCATTGGGGGTTCCATGTTTCTTCATGCACTGCTAAAACCCCGAGGAGGCCAATGGGCATTACTCCGTAGGAATACCCGCAGAGCCCAATCACTCAGCTCTTGGAGGCCGCCAGGGCACGAGAAATTGGGCCTGTCACAGATCACCAACTACGAACGTCATACGCCACCATGAAGAAAGATGCCATCGCCCTCCCCCAAACGGAGATGAATGAAAAATCAAAGAAAGCCTCTCCAGTGTTCAAATAGATCACAAAAACTAAACAAACAAGGCCATATCAAAATAGGTAAGGGCTATCAGGAAGACATAAAAAGTTTTTGAAAGGAAAAATAAAACCATTGAAATTAATAACTCAGTGAATGATGGGAAGTGTGAACCAATCTTGATATTGGAAAGCACTAGCAATTTGTGAGACAGAACAGAAAAAAAATAAATGCAGATAAGGAAAAATAGGAAAGTGATATAAAGGCACAGCAAGAATAGAACAAGAAAATCCAACATGTATTTTGTAAGAATTCTAGAAAGACTTAGGGGAAAGTAATACTGTAAGCTACACTTCATGGTAGTCATTCAAAAACGAACAGAGGAAGTAAGCCCTCATAACAAAAGTTACACAAAGTCCAAAACAGGATAAACAATAATTAAAAAAAATGTTGACCTTTAGAGACCTTACTGAATATCAAAGACAAAGGAAAAATGTTAATAGGGCACATACACATGTAGACACACAAAATCAAACATCTAAACCAGGAAAAAAAAAAAAAAAGACCAACACCAGATTTCCCATCAAGATATTAGGTAACAATACAGAAGAATAATGTGACAGATTCCACAACTTGTTCAAAATATTTGCTGCCCCTCACCCTGCCCCCACTCTGGAGCCCATCCCTTCAGGAAGAACTTATTTCTTATCTATACTAGATGCATAAGAACTAAGAGATTTTATGTACAAATGCTATTTGAAAGACCTACTGAATGATTTGGTTTAACTACAAGGCAATCAAAGCCAGGGGAAGAAGTATACAAGAAGTATTTTTGAGCAAAGAAATAAAGAAATCGGTAAAAATGTTTATTACATTTAAGTGTATACTTTTTTAAAAGGTGGAAAAGGGAGATACTTAAAACTAGTTAAAATTATAATACCAAAATGGTTGATGGCAGTGAAGAGATTAAAAATTAATGCATTCTTAATTTCCTGTATTTTGGGAGAGATCTAGATTAAATATTTATGCTGAAAATTTGCAGATGATTGCTGAATGAATAGAAATGGATGTATTATTTTAAAGTTCACTGGGAACTGATGAAAGTCGATTACATAAAGGCCGCATGGGAAGTCTCAATATATTCCAAATAATGTAATATGGATACAATTTTCTGATTATAATTCAATTTAATTTTAAATGAACAATTAATATACAGTTGAAAGCCACATTACTTTTAGAAATGATAAACAGACTTCTAAACAAACCCTGGGTGATTGTCATAAAGCGGCTGGCTCCATTTCGGTTTTGCCTGCAGACAGATCTGCTGCACACCCTTCCCGTCATGCTTGACCCCTCCGCTGAGCAAACTGGTAATGAGGGAGGCATGCAGCCCCCTCTTCTGACACTGCAGGAAGTTCAGTCCACCAGGCTGCTTCTCATTCATGGGACCCTCAAGAAACAATCCAATCATCTCCTTTCTTGGCCTTCTCAAACTGTTTTCGGACCCTTTTGAGAAGCCCACCTTGTTCTCCCCCAGAAGCCCCATGATTTTAGTAATATATTGTTTCAGTCCTTGGTGGTTCTGTGGCATCTTGACATTAAAGCCAAGGGGGAATCCACCTTGCGTCTTCAGAGTGGCCAAAACAGTTATTAAAAAAGAAAACACTCCAGAATAGATGAAAGAAATGACACAAAATGTCAAGGAAACAATTACGGATCAAGTGATGTAGAGCCCACTTAGAGATAATTAGCAGGAAATAGAACCTAAAATAAGTTCTTCATATCAAGGAAGAATATAAAATAAGTAAGCCAGGCATTCCATTAAAAATATTGGGGAAAAATATTAGAGTCACACAGGAGTTAATATAAGGAAACCAATAAACATATGAGTGGCAATGAATAAAACATAAACAAATACTCAGTAAGATTTTTAAAACCACATTCTTTGAAACACCAGTGAAGTTCTCTTCTAGAACACCAAGCAAAAATAGTAACATAAACAATAGTATAAAGAAAACTCAGCAAAATATAGATGCAGTAGAGCAACTGGGATAATAATAGTTATAATCTTTATTCCTACAAATATAAAACAAAAATAAATATTTTAGGTTAATATTAATTATTGAAAATTAAAGAGATGAAATAGAAAAACCTAAATTAAAAAAAAATAAGGGAACTTGAAGTGTTAACCAAGTCTCTACCTTCTCTATACCCACTCCCCAAATACATCTAGTAAGATTCTTATAGATATATGCTGGCAAACACTTCTGCGACACTTTTTTTTCTTTAACAGTTTCAAATACAGAAATTTAGGAGAACCTCCCAAATTCATTTTAGGAGGAGGTATTTTTGTGGGTAGCATTGTTAACACAACTGCACTTCCAAATGGAAGAAAAGAAATATAAGCCAAACTCAGTTATGAATATAAATGTCCTACATTGTTAAAATGCCAGGATATAGGATCTAACAAAATGTATAGATATAAATAAGTAAGATTTATTTTAAAAATGGAAGAATAGTTCAAAATGAGCAAAGCGAACATGCTACTACATCCAGAGGATAAAGAGGAAAAGAACAGGCTGTGCTCAGTTGATGCAAATGTTAATTCAAAAATTGAACATTTATCCAAGAAAAATAAAGCAAACTAGGAATAGATGTGAGCTCAGATAATGTGCTGCAGGCTGTTCTGGTTGACATGGTGCAAATTTAAATCATTGCTGTCAGAGTCGGAGAAATACATGGAGAGCCACATCCTTGCACCTCTCCAAAATTAAGGCAGCAGGATCTTCAGGAATATAAGGCATGCTGGCCAGCTTCATTTTGCATGGATCCCATGCTTGTGAATTTGCCTACTTGCTAAAATGTACATATAACCCCAAATCAACAGTGTTGGTACTTTCCTCATCATTTGTGGACACGCCCAGGTGAAAAATGTGTCTCCCACATGCATGTTTTCAGTTGAAGTTGAACAGGCAACACTTTGCTTTCTTGTTTCAGCTTATACATGAAGCGTAGATGAGCGTCTTCCCGGAATCTTCCTGACTACCATGTTTCTCACATTTTTGTACTTTTCTTTGGTGATTTTGATCTTCAAAATGGCCTCCAAGAATAGCGCTAAAGTGTATCTATGTAAAGTGAAGAGAAATACAGTTGACCTTGAACAACATGAGAGTTAAGCATGCTGACCCTTCCATACAGTGGAAAATCCCCTTATAACTTTTGGTTCCCAAAAGCTTAACTACTCATAGCCTATAGTTGACTAGAAGGGTTATGATAATGTAAACGACACATATTTTGTATATATATGTATTCATATACTTTATTCTTACAATAAAGTAAGCTAAAGAAAAGAACACGTCATTAAAAAATCATAAGGAAGGACGCCTCGGTGGCTCAGTTGGTGAAGCATCTGTCTTCAACTCAGGTCATGATCCCAGGGTCCTGGAATCAAATCCCACATCCAGCTCCTTGCTCACTGGGGAGTCTGCTTCTCCTTCTGCCTGCCGCTCCCCCATGTCTCTCTCTTGCTTTCTCTCTCCCTCTCTCATTCTGACAAATAAATAATTACATAAAATCTTTAAACATTTTTTTAAAAAATCATAAGGAAAATACATTTATGATATTGTGCTGTGTTTATTGAAAAGCATCCAAATATAAGTGGACCCACACAGTTCAAACCCCTGTTGTTCAAGGGACAACTGTATAATGTTTCTAAAGCAAGAAGGTGGAAATGTACATGACAGAAAAATGTTGTTTGGTGTTCCTATTGTCGGGCTGGGAGGAATGTTAATGCATGACTAATATATGTTAAATAAGGTGACTTTAAATGAAAATACACATAGAACAAGCTTATGTACTGATTTGTTGACAAAAATGTTGTGAGTAGAGGCTTGCAAGAACCCGTTCCTACCTTGGTCCTGAAGACTGGTTCAGTGTTCAAGCGTGCCAACTTTACAGAACATAACTATTGCAATTAATGAGAATGACCGTATATCAATGGTCTTTATTTAGAAAGTATTGGTAGTATCCAAATAAAAATCATGATAGACAATTTAAACACAAAATTTCGGACTGCTAATATATAATGTTCACAGGTCAGATTATGACTATCAAAGAAACATAAAATGAACATACAACCAAGATTCATTTAACTGATGATGAGGGAACCATAAGGTATTATCCTGACTCAAAGATTCCGTCAACACACATGTATTTAGGAAATCAAAAATGCTGAAATGAACTTACATTACAGATGCAAACCCAGTCAGTGTCCAATGGTTAAAAATCATTTGCATTTCTATGGACAAGTCTGACTGGCATTACTATCAGCTTTGTAGAGAGAGTTGTAAAATAGCTCAAAGACAATGAAGGACACAGATAGCCAAAGCATGTGCTACACAAGACATCCAGTAATCTGTTTGGACATCTTTAAAGAAAGAAATTTTTTATAAGGTTTATGGCAAGAATAAACAAACATTGTGTATAGAATCAGAATGTCAAAAAATAGTGTTTTCATATACCAGTATTAAAAAAAAATCAGAAGATATGATAAATAGGCAGTTAGCTAGCTAGATAGGAGCAGAGAAGGGTAACGTCCAACCATTGAACAAGACAGAAAACTCCCAAGCACCTCCAGAATGCAAACAGCCAAGGAAACCCTGGGACATGCCTGCACTCTTCCATGTAACCACGGCCCTGAAGTAACCTATAGCCTCATTATAATACAGTGACATTGTGGTTTTGACCACAAGGACCACATAGGGCCCAAAACTCCCCCTCCCAGTGGGTAGCAAGGGTTCCTGAGCTGACTGGAAACAATCTCAGAGACTGCCCTAGCTCTGACCCGTAAGCCATGCAAACATGAAAAACAAGACAACCCTGATCCCTGGTACAGGAGCCACGTCTGGGCCTACCTGCTCGGAAGTGGACTCTTGCTCTGACCAACATTAAATGCCTGCTTGTTTGCTTGCTTAAGAGTTTGGCTCTGAATTCACTCTTGGCCAAACTCAAGAATCTAGGCTGGCAACAGGACGTGCTGCTAACAGATAGATTAAAAAAAAAAAATAGGTCTTCCTCAATACTGGCCAAATGTACAGGGTGCCCCAGTAAAGTGTGGTGACTAACAGAATAAAAGCAAAACCAATTTACAGAAGAATCTGGAAACATGATATATGACGTGGTTCTATTGATGAGAAGACTCAGTGTCACAGATATTCTGTGCTCTCCCTGGAGGTAACTAAAAGCTCACAGACATTTCAATCCAAATCCCATTAGGACAAACTGGTCCTGAAATTTAGGGGGCAAATTAAAAGAGACAGATATTAAATAACAGCCCTGAGAAGGAAGAAGAGTTGGAGGGGGGCAGGTACCCTAACAGATAATTAAATTTGGTAATATTGGGACAGTAACAAAACAGAAAGCTGAGCGCATACTCAAGAATACATGAAAGACAAGAACAGAAGAGCAGAAAGGCAAAGACTGGTAAGTATGGAAAGGAAAGTGGAAGAACTCTCTGTAGCAAAAGGTGCTACAAGATTAAAACACATACGCAGACGTGCAGAGAATATTTGCCAAGAAGAAGAGACAGAAGTAAACAAATTAATAAAATTTTAAATAGTAACAAAAAGGATTAGAATCCAGAAAAGGCAAGCCACCACATGGGAGAAGATACTTGCCATATATTAATTGGCAAAGAGCTCATTTTTAGAAAAGTGCCTAAATTAAAAGAACAATCTATTAGAAAAATGGGAAGAGATGTGCCCAGGTGCGGCAGAAAGGGCAAATCCAAATGACAAATTATAAATGGAAAAATTTACCTCGGTAAGATAACACAACATAAGCACCAGCACGGCAAATACATCAAAGCTGATGACATGGACTGTGGGTGATTATACGGAACAGTGGGACTTTCCTTCACTGTTGGTGGCAGAATAAATTACACAGCATAATTAGTTTAAAAAATGGTTTCTGCTAAGGCTGAAAATACATGTCAACCCCGAAGAATGTAGCTCCCATTATGGGTGCTTCTGTGCTCCCGAATACTTGCCCACAGCTGACTGGGAGTGACAGCTCCCAATTGAAACAGACCACATGTCTATCGGTGCGGTAGATACACAAACCGAGCACATTCATGCCACGCTGTCCTCTACAGCGGTGAAAATCCAACAGAAGAGACACACACGAATGCATTTTAGATTTAATACTGAGCAAACAATGCCAGACAGTACAGAATACATCACACTTACATGAAATGCCATAAAAAATAAAAAAAAAAATTATAAGCACAAATTGAAACAGAGACACCACCACACACCTCTGAGAATGGCTAAAATCTGTAATGCTGACAATATCAAGGACTGACAAGGATGTGGAGCAACGGGAACTCTCACTCCCTGCTGGAGGGAATGCAAAATGGTGCAGCCACTTTGGAAGACAGTCTCACAGTTCCTTACAAAGCTAAACACATTCTTACCAGAAAATTCAGCAATCAGGCTCCATGGTGTTTAACCAAATGAGTTAAAAAGTTATGTTCACCCCAAAACCTGCACAGGACCGAGGTAAATTTTTCCATTTATAATTTGTCATTTGGATTTGCCCTTTCTGCCGCACCTGGGCACATCTCTTCCCATTTTTCTAATAGATTGTTCTTTTAATTTAGGCACTTTTCTAAAAATGAGTTGCCAAAATTTGGAAGCCAGCATGGTGTCCTTCAGGAGGTGATGGATAAGTAAATTGTGGTTCATCCAAATGATGCAATATTATTCAGCACTAAAAAGAAATGAGCCTTTGAAGCCAAGAACCTTAAATGGATATTGCTACGTGAAGGAGGCCGGTCTGAAAAGGCTACGCCCTGAGTGGTTCTAACTGTAGGTCCTTCTGGAAAAAGTAAAACTATAGAGACAGTTAAGGGATCAGTTCTTGCCAGGGGTTGTGGGGAGGGGGAGAGAGGAGAAGAGCACAGGGGATTCTTAGGGCAGTTAAACCTCTGTGTTTTACTGTGATGGTGAGTATATGTCATTACAAAACGTCAAAACCCATAGAAAAAGCAGCACCAAAAGTGAATCCAAATGTAAACTATGGGTGATAGCGATGTGTGAATGTAGGTTCTTCTATTGTAACAAAAGCATCTGGATGGTGGATGGTTGGGGAAGCTGCACACAGGTGGAGACAGAGGCCGAATGGGAAATGTCTGTACTTTCTGCTCAGTTTTGTTGTGAGTCTAAAATTGCTCTACAAAATAAAGTATTTTATTTATTTATCTATCTATTTTTATTTTTTTATTTTTTAAAGATTTTGTATTTATTTATCTGAGAGAGAGAATGGGAGACAGAGAGCATAAGAGGGAGGAGGGTCAGAGGGAGAAGCAGACTCCCTGCCGAGCAGGGAGCCCGATGTGGGACTCGATCCCGGGACTCCAGGATCATGACCTGAGCCAAAGGCAGTCGCCTAACCAACTGAGCCACCCAGGCGCCCCTATCTATCTATTTTTAGCTTCAAGTTTTTATTTAAATTCCAGTTAGTTAACATATAGTGTAATATTAGTTTCAAGAGTAAAATTCAGTGATTCATCACTTTCATATAATACCCAGTGCTCATTACAAGTGCCCTCCTCAATACCCATCGTCCATTTCGAGTCTATTTTAAAATAAGTTGCATTATTAGGAATACTTAATTAGGCTTAAACATGAGAAGGAAAAAAAATCAAGAAATGGAATAACATTAAAGTCAAGCTAATGGTTATTATTTTGGGGAGGTGAGACATTTGGGAGGTTTCCATGATGCTGTTTTAATTCTGTCTTGATCTGAGCAGTATAGGTATTTGTTTTGGAATTCATTAAACTGAACATATTTGATAATTCACTCATCTTCACACTTATACATACTGATGCTCTATATGTTTATTATGTATTATATAAAAAGTGAAAGAACTACATGCAAATGTATGCAACCCATAAATGAAGTTGTTCAGATGCATTTGCCTCAACAAAATTCTATTCATTCCAACACAAACATCCTCTTCCTAAGTATAGTCCTATAACATGTAAAATTTTGCATGAAAACACTTTGAATTCTAAAGTGGACATAGGTCTGTTGGAAATGGAAAGCGAAGTAGTAAACAGTGTGTCAGAGATGTACTACCACAACTAGATTGGAAAACAGCTCTACAGAACCTAGGAGGTGAGATGTGCATGCTTCTAAAGAAAGTGATTCTTGAGTTTCAACTTTCTTTTTTTTTTTTAATTTTATTATGTTATGTGAGTCACCATACAATACATCATTAGTTTTTGATGTGGTGATTCACGATCCATTGTTTTCAACCTTCAAGTTAAGGTCCTCATGTTAAAGGAAGCTTCACACATCCGTAGCGTCTGTTGTAAAAGAAAAAAATACTGTGCATTTTCTATGCTGTCATTGCATAGGACCTGTTGGGGTTTTATCAAAGGCCAATTCACCTGAGATTTTCAAATAAAATTTCCAAAAGAAAGACAAAATATAAAGCATTGATAAAATTTGGTCACACGAATTCATTAACCACGACTGCACACATTTTAATAGAGTTTAAGTATGTTGGAAGGTCTGTATGTCAAGGTACAGGACCGTTTTAAAAGGCCGGCTATATTTTATTTAGGAGAGGTGGAAGGTAAGATTAAGTATCCACCCGTGTTTGTGACTTCATGAAGAAGGACACACAAGAAAGGTATAAGGAGTTACCTATTGTACATTTGGGAAAACCCAGGAGGTGGAGTCATGGACAACAATGAGTGAATGAGCTACTGAAGTAATGTTTACAGTAAAGAACAGGGACTTGATTGAGCTGTGTCCCCAAGTCACCCCCCTCTGTCACGATTTAGAAGCTGGCAACGCCATCAGGGAGGGTCATGATTTGTCGATCGCAATGATTGGAGCCGAAATCACAGGTGAGGATGTGCAAAGCGAGCAAAAATGTTGTCCATCAGGAGTCCCTTACTAACTGTGCCAACGGGTGGTGACGCCATGGCTTTCAGCCCATCCCTGTGTGTGACTCGGATTACACCCTCTCCCGTTGCTTCCTTGTCCCTCCCTGGCCCTGTTGTCACCCGGCCTGGACTTGCTCAGTCTTGCATCTCATGATCCTTGCTCAACAACAGCTCCTTGTCCAGAGCCTCCTGCTACCTTTCTGCACCTCGAGCAGGACGGAGGCATGCAGGGCGGGCGCAGGAAGCAGGGCGCCCTGTCACACACGGCGGGAGGAGGTGCTTGCTGTCATTGTCACACATGCCAACCAGCGCCTTTGAACTTCATGTTGTTGATACACACGAACAGCTGTTTCTTCCTCAAAAATAACTAACTAGCTAAAGTTTATTGAGCTCTAAGGAGAACACCAAAGGGAACAAAGGAACACTTCCTGCTCCTATTAATTTTGGAGAACGCACTCCTAGTTCTTCCAGACACCCTGAGAAAGCAGCTGAACGTGCAATACCTTTCATTTTCACACTTATGTGTTTGCTGTATGAAGATCTAATGTGACAGCAGAATTATCATTGTTCTAATCCCCTTGACTGTAATGCGCAGATTTTCGAAAAGCCAAGCGTCCCCTCGGTGGGTTCAGGCTCCCTGGGCCACATGGGCCACACGGGGTCCCGGCTGGATGATCTTGTCTGCCTGGTTTCTGACTGAAGAATGACTTGCTTTCTCAGTAGTCATCTCTGTCTCGACAAAGGAACATGAAGAGTTTGAGTCAATGTGTTACTCAGAAATCCCAAAATCTTCAACTTTTCAAATATAGGTACGATGCACCTTAATTGATCGTACTTTTTTCTTTTTCTTTTTTTTAAAGATTTTATTTTTATTTATTTGACAGAGAGAGACACAGCGAGAGAGGGAACACAAGCAGGGGGAGCGGGAGAGGGAGAAGCAGGCTTCCCGCTGAGCAGGGAGCCCAACGCGGGACTCGATCCCAGGACCCCAGGATCATAACCTGAGCCGAAGGCAGACGCTTAACAACTGAGCCACCCAGGTGCCCCAATTGATCGTACTTTTAAACCTTCATAAATCTCTTGTATTTCTCCTTTCTGGCATTTTAAAAGAGGCAGTAGATGTACAAAAAGCAAATTAAAAAGGTCAATTCTCTCATGTAAAAATAGCTATTAGAAGCAGTGAAATTCTCCGAATGTGCTTTTCTCATTGTAATAAAAACATTTTAAAGTAGCTACATAACAAATCCCGAATTCCTCAAGACTAGCTTGCCATACACCTCAGTGTCTGGATGTGAGAAAAGCAGAATAATTGTGAGATGAAGAGGGTGTGTAATTTGGGGTTCAAATGTGATTTTGATCTCTCAATTTTATGTTGATTAGTCTCATTTCAATTCTGCCTGTATTGTTCCTGTGTCTTGTCAGCCTATTGTGTATTCAAATGATTAAGCACACCTACCACGGGAGCTTAAACATTAAGGCACTTCATGCAAGAAAGCGTAAAATAGGCCTTGATGAAGGAAGAACAAAAAATATTAAATTATTGCTCTGAAATAAGTTGTCTGAAACTATGCACGTTGCAATTGGCTCATGTATTTTAGGAATCCAGACACACACAGACACCTGTAAAGCTCTTTTATTCTTTTAGTATATATATTTAAAAGCTCTAAGTCCAAACTTCTGTATATGTGCAGCATATTCATTGTGATAGGCCAATAATTTAGTAGCCAAGTCAACATTTGGGACTTGGGCTGTAATGAGAAATACAGCTCAGTTTCATAGGAAAATTGAAGTGACGTTTTAGGAGAAAACCATCTGTATTTTTCACAACTAGGAAATGTTAAATTAAATAGTTTAAAATAGTCATTCGTGATCCTGAGTGAAGAATACATACACGCGCAAACATACACGCGTGTGTGTGTGTATATTTGGTTATGGATTTTTAATCAATTATTTCATAAAATATTTAATAGATTCCCATTATGACAAGACCCTGTGAAGATACTAAAGAAAAAGGTTTCTCCATTTAGAATTCATCTTCAAAAGGCCATTTTCCAGCTATATATTTTTTTTACTAAATAGTTTAATCTGGAACTTGTTCTTTATCTGGAAAATTAGGGCATTTGACAATCTGTTGATAAGATTGCTAATATGTAAGGAATTCAACTAAAAATATATATGCCTGGAAACTTTGGTTTCTGAGCAATGACAGTTCCCTTAGCCCCCGTTAGATCTTTCCTGTTGGAAATGTGCCCCAAGGTGGGAGGAGTGCCCTGAGGAGTAATCCTCAGAGTCTGTCCTTGACTAAGAATCCAGGGATCAGCCTAGAAGTGAGCCTCTCAAGGAGCCATGATCCCAGGGGCATCCACAGACAGAGAAATGGGAAAAACAGAATCACAAAAACACAAGGGTCACTTCCCTAGAGCACATACATCCAAGGCAGTTAGGGAAAATGTGCTTGTTGATTTCTCGAAGAGAAGAATACTAAGATCCCAAGAAATATGCCATCCTAAGACAAACGGCTTTAATCCTCCACGGACTGCAGTACGAGCTGCTAGTAAGAGATGCAGCAGGTGCACTCACCACGGTGGGCACAGTATTGAGCAGAGCCTATGAAGAGAAAAGAAGCAAAGAAACAGTGTCTACACCAGCTTGAACATACTTAAGGCTTATGAATAAGTTAAAGGTGGCATTCGTATAAAACATTGTGATTACTTAGGTAGTAGTAAAAAATTAACGATTTTAGTTATACGTCATTCCATCCATTCATGCATCTGTCCATCGTGCCCCGATTTTTGACAAGGACTCATGGGGATTTTGCCTTTTGAGCTTCTTGAGGACATGGTGCGCAGATGTTACCTCCCTGACATGGAGATAGTGCCATCTAGGGGCCATGGAGGCAGCCCTGTACCCTGTGCACTTCACCGAGGCCACGGCTGGTCAGCTCCTAGGGAGCACAGGGGCTCCGGAAACAGTCAAGCGCACGTTCTGCTATATGCCGAAAACTGACTTAGATAAAGAAATAGTCAGCTCCCCCACGTGTAGTGGCTTTCTGTCGCGATTACTGTGCACGGTTGTTCGGAATTCGCAGTTATCCAAATGAGTTTATTGGATATAATGTTTAAATAGCTAGAATAGAGACTTCTAATGTTAAATTTGGGGAAGATTATATTTTAGAATGTTTTGCCGAGAATACCATTCTTTTCTGGGGCCTACTAGGGAATCACAACTGATTTCAACGAGCTTGGTGTTCACTAAGAGGAGGCCAACGAAAGTATCACGATGGGCATGCATCCCCTAAGCAGATACCATTGGGAAAGATATTTGGTGCTTCTCTAAATTCTTTCCACGTGTCAGGGCATGTCCATAAAGGGGTCCAGTTTTTCTTTCAAGGGCAGAATTGCCACTCTTCATACAGATTCCTGGCTCTAAGGTCCGTTTAGAAGTCGCAGGATGCCTGTGCAAATGGGTTATTAGGCATCTGTCAGAAGCCTGATTGTGCATAAGCTTCTAGAAGAACACAGCACTCACAGCAGGCTTGCACTGCATCCACCTCTAACCACCTGGTCAGCAAGACGTGCAAATACAGCCAGCAACAAATTATCCCGTTTTCATCTAATTGCAATATGACAAGGCTGCTTTGAAGCTTTCAGTCTAAGATACCTTTATATTACCTTCAGAGGGAAAACCCTTTGATTTGTCTTGCAGAACACTGACATGACTCCAAAATGCACCTCCTTTCTTGGTAACTGAGTTATCACGACCATGTAAAAGTCGATAGAACAAATATTGCTAAGAAATGTAACTTCCCATTGATTTGTTCAGGAATAGACAAAACAAGTGTGTACATTTTACCCGGTGAAGAGCCATTTTTTGCTTTCAGAAGCAAAACATTTCCAGTAGTGCAGGATCGATCCTTGGTCTTTGCATTTGGCACAAGAACGCGCTGAAAAGAAAAATATAACCCGAGTAGTCACTTTACATAAAGGAGCTTGGGAAGAAAATCAGTGACAAATAAATGACTTCAATAATAAGAAATACTGTAATGAGGGACGCCTGGGTGGCTCAGTCGGTTAAGCGTCTGCCTTCGGCTCAGATCATGATCCCAGGGTCCTGGGATCGAGTCCCGCATCGGGCTCCCTGCTCCGCGGGGAGCCTGCTTCTCCCTCTGCCTCTGTCTCTCTCTCTCTCTCTGTTTCTCATGAATAAATAAATAAAATCTTAAAAAAAAAAAAGAAATACTATAATGAGAACTCTTAAATTTCCCACCAGCGTCATCCTTCCTCACACTGTTACATTTACACTTAATTTTCTAGATGCATTTAATACTTTCTTCCTCGTACTCCTCAAACCATTCAGCAAATATTGATGGAACATCCCCTAGGCATTAAGAAGTAGCATAGGTACTAATCAGTTGCATTTTTATTTACTCCATTTCTCATTTTCTCCAGAACCCAAACGCCTTAACATGCGAAATAACCTAGAATGAGTTTTTCAAAGGTCTAAAATGAGAAAAATACACTCAACAATATTTTGATAGCATCAGTGACTTAAAATTTTCATCAAAACTTTTGGGGCGCCTGGGTGGCTCAGCTGGTTGGGTGTCCGAGTTTTAATTTCAGCTCGGGTCATGATCTGAAGGCTGTAAGACCGAGCCCTGAGCCCCATGTCAGGCATGACTTTCCCTCTCCCCTAATTCCCACCCCCACCCCACCTGCTCCCACTCTCTCTCTATAAAAAAGACAAAACAAAACAAAAAACTTCTTTTAACGCCACTTTGCATTATAGTTCCAAGTGTTTTTCTCGGTAAATATATTACACCAACCAGTTTTTCTAACATTTGATCCCTGTGACTTTACTACTCTATATTCCGAATATGCAAACCTAGCAAGTTTCCGGCTGTATTTGCTGCCCGGAGGTAAAGCTAAACTTGCACCAAGAAGTGAAATGATCCCAGATAAAAACAAAAGAGAAAGAAATCGCACATTTTGAAGACCAACCGAAACAACTGCAGAACCCGTCATTTTATGAAAAAACCCCTATGTCATCTCTGCAGCACTTGGTTTGAGAGCCAGCTCCCCCAGTTACTAGCTGTGTTCCTTCCAGCATTCTACCCACGGTTCCATTACCTTGTGTGCAGCATGAAGGTAGCTATTCCTACTTACGGGGTTTAGGTCATGATTATACAAATGCATTAAAGTGAAATTTTTATATGTCAGGACTATATTAAAACATTTTGGTGCTGCCTTACTATAAAACACCTTTCTAAGAGTCACAAATACTTAAAACACTGAGTGGAGCAAATGATCTGTTAATTTTTAACTTGAATTGTATTACAATTATCCTAATGGGGGAAAATAGCTCAAGGGCATTTGATCACACAGACTTCCACGGAGCCATCGGGAGTCTCTTGATGTTCAAAATTATACCAACTGTCAAAACCAGGTGCCTTTAAGTGGCAGGATCTGAAGAAAATTGGAGCTAACTACAATTTCATGAATATTGAAGAGTCTGGCTGCTGGGAAAGGCGGTCCTTTGGGAGCCAACAATGGTAATCCACAGTGACTTGCCGGTGTGCACACAACCCGAACCATGATGGTGATGGTTATCGACAAGAGAAACTCGGCACTACCCAGCACTGCTCTGAGAAATGGCACTTGAGTTTAGGGCAGAAATCCTGAAAACGCTGTGTTTGATAGGGGATTCAGTCATCACAGATCATTTGCTTTCCCCTGGAAAACACCCCCTTCCTATCTGTGGATGCTATATCACATTCCTCTCCAGTTGAAAATTGTCTGCATTTGTGTTTTGTGATAACGTTTCTGATGAACTTAAGAAAGCATGTTTATTTTGAAAAGTTAGGTAAGTACACAAGTTCTGAAACCACTGAACGCTGAAATCTGATAGTTTTTACCACAAACCAGGGTAAGGAAGGGCCACTTTCTAAACTTTTCTTCCCTAACAATTTGAATAAATATTGTACTCTTCCTTTGATTTAGTCATCTATTTTTTTTAACGAAGCTTCAAAAATTGGCAACTATTATTTTAAAGAGAGGAGAATTTGAATAGCATAGGGAAAGTAAAACAGGTTTAATGTACATCATATGTATAATTGGAACTACAGAGAAATGACTTCACTTGGTGCTGGGGGAGGTGGGGAGGGAGAGACGTGACTGGTTGATTTCAATATGGCAGCTCAAGGCCACTTTCTCCAACTGCAAAGCCAACAGCTTATCACCTTCAAGCCTCCCTGTACTCCCTCACTTCCCCGTCCCTGACTGTCACCGCTGGCTCTTTTTTATAGGTACCCTTGTGATTATATAGGGTTTACTTAGATAATCCAGGATAATCTTCTCATCTTAAAATCCTCATTTTAGCCTTAGGTGCCTGGGGGGTGCAGTCAGTTAAGTGTCCAGCTCTTGATTTTGGCCCAGGTCATGATCTCAGGGTGGTGAGATCGAGCCCCTGTGTCTTGTTCCATGCGCAGCAGGAAGTCTGCTTGAGATTCTCTCTCTCTCTCTCTCACTCTACCCCTCCCCTGCTCAAGGTCTCTCTCTCTCTCTCTAAAATAAATAAATAAATCTTTAAAATTAAAAAAGAATAGATAAAATCCTTCTTTTAGCCCTATCTGCAATGTCTCTTTTGGGATGGAAGTTACTATTTTCACAGATTTAGGAAACATCTTAGGGAATATTTAGGACATCTCTGGGGGTGGGGCATTATGCTGTCTACCACAGGGGGTCAGGCAAGATCGACTTCAGGACAGCTTAGGTCGCATGGTAACTTGGTGGCTCATGGTCAAGCATTTAGTGTCTATTAGAAGCCTGAAACAAGTCAGATTCTATTTATTTAAAAAAAAAAAAAAAAAAAAGAATGCTTTTCTGCATAGCATGGCAGGACTTTGCTTGAAAATCATAAAGCTTATCACCACGACTCACCTAGAGCATAAGGTTTCCCATCTGTAACAGAGACTTCAATGACCGTTTGATCCACTCTGGAATATGGTCCAAGCGCCAGAGGAGTAGGAGACTGTCGGGAACTTTGGGATAATCTCATGTCTTAGACCCCGCTCAAAAATGCTAGTCTTTTATTGGTTTGGAACAGCATACCCCTGCAAGTGTGTTTTTTTTGTCTCTAAAAGTCAAATATTTTTGTGAGGCATTGTGCCTCTTTCTTGGTTGTATGAAGGTCCAGATGCAGCAACGTGAAATTCACCTTAGGAACCCTATTGGAACAGGTCATAGACCCTAGTAATTTCACTCAGGTGGCAGGCTCTTGCATTTTTGTGGGACTTAGTTGCCAGTCTCTGGCACAAGGAAGTCTTACCATGGTGTTTAGATGTGTTGTTACTTCTTGCACCCCAGACACAAGCACCTTTGTGGATCACTTCATGATGTAAAGCCAGGAAGTTGATAAAGCCAGAGGTGGGACACCGGAGATGTACCTAGGGACCTGACCTGAAAGCAAAGTGCTTCCGATGGTCTTTCTTGGCTGGTGTTCACACTTGCACAATGATTTTCACACCAGTCATTGGAAAATAACTCAGAATTGTAACTAACACCGTATTTCCACCATGAGTAGACAAAGGCAAATTATGCAATGATTAAAAATGTAGGAACAGAAAATTAATTAAGATATACTGGAAATGTGAAAGCAAGAGGAGTAAGAGACAAAGAATGTTTGCTAAATAACTCATCATTCATTAAAAGTATTTGACTAATACAGGAAAAAATGAAGAATCAAGAAACAGAAGCATATGTAAATTATTTAAAATTATGACCATGAAACAAACTATTAATAGTAATTGCCTTGAGAGTGTAGGATTTAGGCGATGACTTTCATTGTAAATTCTAATATGCATATGTTTGTGTGTGTTTATGTATAAAATTATATAATTTTGTTTAATTTTCATCCACAGTTGGATGCATATTCATCTAACTGCATATATATACACCCATATATATATATATATATATATATATATATATAATCTCCATAATATATCACTTAGTAAAAAAAGCAAATTGTGGAACAATACATTGAATAAGATCGATACCAGCGTACCCATTTCCTGATGGTACATAGCGGTATTAGCTCAAGTTTAGCTATGAGTCTGAGCACAGCTTAGCTGTGTCACCTGGTAAGGGTCCCACAGGCAGCACTCAGGGGTCTCCTGGGGGACTGGAGGTTCATCAGACCTGACTGGGGAAGGCCTGGCTTCCCAGACAACTGAGGGTTTTGGCAGAGTGCAGTTCTCTGCAGTTTTAGAAGTGAGGGTTTCTGTTTCCTGTCTGAGGCTACCCTTCACCCTAGATGACACCCACACTTCTTTGCCTCCAGACCCCCCGACTTTGTAGATAGTTTCTTCAGAGTCAAGAGAGCAGAGAGCGCCTTCAACAAGGCAGAGGCTGTAAACTTAGGTAATATAGCCACGTAACCACCTCCAGACAATCACACATGTCCTGTTACTTCTGCCGGATTCTGTTGGCTGGAAGGAAGCCACCAGCGGTGCCCACCTTACAGGAGAGCGCATCCCAGAACGCGATCACTCCCGGACTTGGGGCTCATGGTAGGCGATCCTAGACCCTGTCTGACACACCTGTTTATGTGGCTTTTTACAAAATGTATACATATATACATACTTATATGGATAGGTACTTAGTTGTGAAATATATTCATAAAGACAAACTATTTAGAAGAATATATCACAGGAGTTAACACTATAATCTCTGTAAAGTAGGATTGGATGTGGGAAGAAAAGGGCCTTTACACAAAACTATACGATTTGAAACTTGTACCGCAATTATGTGTTCTATAGGTATAATAAAAATAAAAATGTATGAGAAATTATGTTGTAATCGGTAAAATGGAAAAAAATCTTTTCAAAAATGATTTGCTTTGATCAGAATATTTCCAAAAGAAATATTTAACAATAGAAATCTCTTTTCTGCCAGGAATATTTCATATTCAATTTACATGATGTGATCTAATCATCGTACTGCTCATAGAAAGAGGTATTCTGTGTCCTATAAATCTAGAAGACAAAGGCATAAATCAGTCAATATATTATATTATATAGATTTCACGACATTGCTCATCAAGCAGTGATATGCAAATAGATCAGAATTCAACACAGAGCAGTTTAGATTTCACAGATGAGGAAAGTTATCGCTCCAAAGAAATTATTCCTTTTAAGATCATTCTGATAATTTACTTAAAAAAATCCTGTATTACATTTGCATTGCATGATATCTAAGAATATATATCATTACAAAATCCGAAATATCCTAGATTTTATAATACCATTTACTGGCCTAAGATAACATAAGTCTTAGAGATTATTTGCATGTATTTTTAAAATATTTTTTGAGATCCAAATTTCCTCTGGAAATAGGATTTCTTTAAGGTATTTTTCAGTATCAGGAATGAAAGCACTAGAAAGAAAATTTAGTGATGAACCTTGGATTATCTGACTCTCAAAGTTTATCATCAAATACTGTCTTTGTTGTTCTCCAAACAAAGAGAAGAATAGCTTCTATTTCAACAATCTCCTCAGGTGTCCAATTTTCCAATTTTTGTGGATATGGTTTGGCACACAAGTGTACATGGCCTAGCATATATATTGTGTTGGATCAATGCTAAATGCTGGGACGCTCATGGGTTCTTTGAACTTCATCCTGTTACTTCAGTTGAAATGACAGTGCCTGAGCTTGAAACAAAAAATAATGGAGATTTTCCCTCACTGGGATTTTGGATGGACACCAAGCAATAGCAAGTGGTGGCTCTTTTAAGGCATGATAGAGAGAGATACATAGATAGAAAAAGATAATGTCCCATGTCACTTAAATAGCAATTGCACAATGAAAGTCAAAATTTCACTTAGGAGGTCTATTTCTTTGTAAGAATGTGAGACACTTGATGATCTTGACTTCAACCATCTATGTATCTATGTGTTTATGTATGTATGTGTCTGTAATAGTTTGAATATTTTATTAAAATATTAATGTCATGCTATGTCATGTCTTATCCAAATGAGCCTTTTTATAAACCAAAGCATAATAACATCTTGGTATTTTCTAGATTGATATTTATGGAGCCATTCCATATTTTTAATTGATATACATTGAAATTTGCCATATGAACTTGTCATATTTTATACATCACTTACCATTCCAGAGGACATTTTTTTTTCCTGAAATTTCACCTATAAAAGAGCACCATGATAGGGTGCCTGGGTGGCTCAGATGGTTAAGCGTCTGCCTTCGGCTCAGGTCATGATCCCAGGGTCCTGGGATCGAGTCCCACATCGGGCTCCCTGCTCCACGGGAAGTCTGCTTCTCCCTCTCCCACTCCCCCCTCTTGTGCTCTTTCTCTCTCTCACTCTCTCTCTCAAATAAATAAATAAAATCTTAAAAAAAAAAAGAACACCATGATAAGCAGTCTTGTGCCTGTCTTCCTGCACAAAAAGAAGGTTTAGATGTACTTAGAATCAGATTTCTTGGGGTGTGGGTGTGCACATTTCATTTTAGCTGAGCACTGCAAATTTCATTTCAAATTGGCTTTGCAACTTCCACTCCAAACTATAGGATAAGATAATTCTCCCATCCTCGACATTTTATTTTTATAGATTAAAATTTTGTCTATCTGAGGGAAAGAAAATGGCTTCCACCTGTAATGATATGTTTCACTGACTTCTGGAGTCTAATTATGATGATGATCAGAAACTTTTGCCTATCAAAATATCAAATAGGTCATACCGATCTATTTGCATATCACTGATGAGCAATGTAGTGAAATGTGTATATGATAATGATTTATGCATTTGTCTTCTAGGCTCATAGGATACAGAATATCTCTTCCTATGAGTACAATATACAACATATACACTATATATATGCATATATTAGTTTTCATTTTCTGTCTGGCAGTTCCAGCATGCTTTCTTTATATTTTACATACTGAAATTTCATGATATGCCTAGATTGTCAATTTGTTTTGTTTTTGGTCTTGTTCGTATCCCACCTAGGTCTCAGTGGTGTTTTTAAAAGAAGGGATGATTTATATCATCCCTTAATCATGGGAACGGATCAGGCACTTTGTTATGTCACCTCTCCCTTTCTGCACCCAAGTTTTATTTCAGGAATTTGGACATTTGTAGGAGCTCCAGTTCTCCAGGGTCCTAAGCCTTTCCTGTTCTACTTCTCCAACATCTGCACAAGGGTCCCATGTATGATGAGAAATACAGGTTTTTGTTTCTATAAGTGAGATTTATCTTTAGTCCTGAAATGATTCCTAAGACATGTAAGTCTTAGGTGTGTAGCTGCTTATTTCTGTTTGGCCTGCTGGATAAAACCCTAGTAGAGCCAGGCCACGTAATTGAGCTTGTAGCACACTAGATTTATTTTCTTCTTCTTCTTCTTTTCCTCTTTTTTAAAGGAATTATTGTTTTTTTTATTTTTTGAGAGAGAGGGTGAGAGCTAGTGGAGTGGGGGGAGAGGGGCAGAGAGAACCCCAAGCAGACTCTGCACTGAGCACAGGGCCTTATGCAGGGCTCGATCCCAGGACACTGAGATCATGACTTGAGCTGAAACAGACACTTGACCAACTGAGCCACCCAGGCGCCCCACACACTGGATTTCTAACATGGGACTACAGGGTTTAGGTTTCTAGAAATGGGTTTCTCATGTAAGTCACATTTTCATGAGTATATGAAAAGGAAGGGAGCCATTTAAACTGGTGTGGTGAGAGAGAACAGAGTAACATTTTGGAAGCAGACCTTGAAGAACCTCTATGTTCCCAGCTAGTGGTTTGTATGCACCCAGAACTGTGCACCAGGGGAATCACTGTATTGTAATAACTTCTGTACCACCTTTGTAGTGAGAAGGGCACCGTGCCTCAAACCCTAAGCTGTTTTATCACCAATTCCTGCACTCTGAGACATGCTGAGTTATCTTTCCCTATTCTCCACACACTCACCAAAATATTCATCCCTGACTCCGGCTGCCAACAGGCATTTCTGAATTCTTACTTTACCCCGCATCTTGCTTCTCTTACACACTTTGAGGAAACAATGTTTTCAAATGGTACCCCACCCCCACCCTATGGTTGCTATTGTTACTACCTTTCTGTCCTTGTGTCTATCTCAGGACCTTGAATTTGTTCAACATAACTCTTATGGTGTTTGTAATTCTTCATCAGTTAGCTAGTTTAGTTGGTTTTGCTGTCTCTCCACCAGATGGTAAACTCTACAGAGCAGGGACTCTGGTCTTTCACTGAGGACTTATTCCTCAGGATGAACTGAGTCGTTAAACACAGTAACTTCTTAATACATGAATACATAAAACATGAAAGAACACGGTGATGTCTCTTAAGTTCAGAATATAGACATGATTGAAGAACACAGAACCCCATGCTTACAGAGTTGCTTTTGGACTGAGACAGTCTCAGAGCCTCCCCCAAATGTCGACTGTCTTCCAATTTTAGCATATGTGCTGCTGACATGAGCGCCCAATGGTCGTCTATGGTCCTAGAACTCCAGCGTACAGCCAACGGGGAGTGGCAACTGCAATGTAACTTAATTATCACAGATTAACCCAAAGCTAGCTGAAAGAAGGAAGGAAATAATAGAGATCAGTGCAGAAATAAATAAAACAGAGAATGGGAAAACAATTTAAAAAATCAACTAAAACAAGACTTGATTCTTTAAAAGTTCACAAGCTTTTGGTGGGATTAACTAAGAAAAAAGGGAGAAAACCCAAATAACTCAAAGCACTGGGTGTTATATGCACACAATGAATCATGGAACACTATATCAAAAACTAATGATGTAATGTATGCTGATTAACATAATAAAAAAACCCCAAATAACTCAAATCAAAAATGAAAGCAGGAACATGACTAGTGATTTTACAGAGAAAGGGGATGATGAGAGAGGACTGTGAATAATTGTACACCACACACTGGGTAACCCAGATGAACTGGAAAAGTTCCTACAAACATAAAACCTACAGAGACAGAATCATGAGGAAATATAAAATCCGAATTGATCTGTGACTAGTAAAGAGGTTGACTTGGGAATCACAAACCTCCCCAGAAAGAAAAGCCAGATGGTTGGTCTCTCTGGTGAATTATACCAAACAGTTGATAAAAAATGAAATGGACATTGGAGTAGAAATACAATCATCCGTTTCTTTACTTATCTGAAAGGAATTTTTCTCCCCTCACTCTTTCATTTTTCCCTTGGATTATAACTTGGAGATGGAGCTGAGATAATCCATTCACAGTGACGATGAGCAACAAGACAGAAAGAGCCTGGGTCTGTGAGCTCCGAGGGGCAGGGCGACTGGCGTTCCTGGGAGGCCAACTGCCTGCAGATGGTTAGGTTAGAGAGAAGTACACCTTTATGGTTCTCTTTTGAATCATTCTCTGTTAGAGCAACTTAGCTTATAGCTCCAAACTATGGATGCTTATCAGCAACCTGTTTCTTCTGCTTTGGTGGTTGAGCATGACAGGTCCAATTGCATAAACATGCCAAAAAGAAAAGAAAGTAGCCATTAGTTTAGAGGTCAATGGCAACATAGTGTTTTGTTGCCAGAAATGTTTGTTTCCACTGCTGACAAAAGTAGGGTAAATTGGAACCAAAGAAAAGAAAGCTATCCATAAAAGGGCATTGTCTGAGTCTCTTTCATTCTCCCTTGTGGTCTCCAAACCCATGTGGTTAGGTTCCAGACACCTTAACCCAAGTGGTTCAAGAGGTCCTTAAGCCTAATACATGTAAAAGTGGAACACTTTTCCCCAAAATACTTCCTCTTCTAGAACCACATCCTGTAATAAACACCACCGTGCTGTGATTCTTGAACCCTGCCTCTGACATCACGTGTATCACCAAATCTAGGTCTACACCCAAAATATTTGACATCTATCCACCTGTCACCAACACTGGCGTCTGGGCCACCACCTTCCTCAACCCGATGTGAGTGTTTGGCTTCTCTGTGTTCACATCTGCTGCTTGAGATCCACCCAGTCTGTTCCCTACATGGCAGCCAGGGTGACGTTTTAAAAATGCAACTTCATCATGGGAGCCCCTTGCTTGAAACTCATAAAAGGTTGTGTTTCTGTCTCCATGCATCAGAGTTTAGACTCGTGTTCCAACTTTAAGCGATTTTTATGGCAGTGCTAGCTAGCCCTGTGGCACTTTCTGACAGATGGGAGCATCAGTCAACACCTTTGCACAATTTAAGACAAGCGTTCTCCTCAAATCAGACATTCTGGTCCAGGGAAATTTAGTAGAGTGTAGTTTCTAAATAGAGAGACATAGGTGAAATATTTCTGTTCGATCCCTATTTGTATCAATCCGGACATAAATGGACATAAACCATGACACTAGGTAAAGGCACTGAATGTTTTACTGATGCCAGATCATTTTAACCTATTGTTGGGCAGTTTCGTTTCTTTAATACAGTGAACACTGATTTAGGAAGACAATTAGTTCTCACAATAATCAATGTCCACAGAGTTTTAAAGCAGTGTGAGTGGCAAAAGGCCAGTAATCTAATTCTGAATATCCAGGCAGTAAAAATGAGGTAAAAATCATTCCTGTTTAAACGCATGTAAAGTACGACCAATACTAATTATGAAATATAAATCAAAACCACAAATACGCATATTATGCTTCAGCAGATCCCTGGTGGTTTTCACTGGGATAATGTGATAAAAATATGGATTTTCTTATTGTTGACAAAACAGGAGGGATTCTGATTAAACAGCAACTACAAAAACTTTGGCCACGAAACATAACTTAAGGCATTAGAAATTCTCCAATTTGACAAATTGCATTTTAATGGGAGAGAGCATCTGAGAAAAACATGTTGACAGTCATTTCTGATCATATGCTGCCTGGTTGCTATAGCATCTGTAAATCCTCACTGCTGCAATCATCCGTTATCCAGGGAGGTTTCAGTGTCTCTGTTGAATATTCTGAAGTGTATTGCAGACCTTGTTCATTGTTGGGGGCATGGATTTTTTTTTTTCCAATGAAACAGAGCTAATGAACCATTTGCTCCAAATTCAATAAATATGTTCAGTGTGATTATTACCTCATGCTTTACTTACTATAGATCAGTTTAAAACAGTTATTTTTTAATCGGAAATACACAAGAAATAAGGCATCTCCCCTTTAAACACTGACCAGGTAATTTTAGTCAGTTCAGGTGATAGATTAACACTGAGGCATTTGCCCTTCTCATCCGCTCATGAATGTTGATATATATAAGTGGCCGGTTTTG
Organism: Mirounga leonina; assembly: GCF_011800145.1. Lineage (NCBI taxonomy): Eukaryota > Metazoa > Chordata > Mammalia > Carnivora > Phocidae > Mirounga > Mirounga leonina. The sequence goes on along the minus strand of NW_023270320.1, from coordinate 39,086,993 downwards.
AACTTGTCATTATTTCTACATGTCGGATGCTGGGCTCAGAATATGCTTATTATTTTAATTAACATCTTTTTTTGAGATATAATCAATAGAGAAAAAATGCCACAGTTTGAATGTACGCAGTTTGGTGAGTTTGGATATGTGACCACACGGGAGAAACCGTGCCCACCATCAAGGCAATGAACATACCCATCGTTGCCAAATGTCTCCTCCTGCCATCCTTTTATTTATTCGTTGGTTGCATAGCGTCAAGGGTGGGGCAGGGCTCTCCGGCTTTCTAAGTGGTAACATCACAACCAGGGAAAGCCTCTTGGATGAGTGCTCTCCATTCCTGCTGTCTCGCCTTTCCTGTGGGTGCCCACTGCACAAGGTCTGAGCTGTCACGTAGACTTTGGCTCCTGCAGGTGCCCTCTCTCTGCTGTCTCCTCCCTGAATGGGGCTCTGGCTTCACCTGTGCCCTCTCTAGCCTCAAGGCGGCATGCCATGCCTAGAAGATGCAGCAAACTGCAGTGCAAAATTCCCCACTCTCGTGCTTCACCTTTCCTTAAGCATCCATCCCTCCCTTCATGAAAGCTACTGTCTCCAAGAAACTTGTCCTAATTTGGGGGGACATAGAGGCATCTCCACCTCACTAAGTCAGAAAATAGTAATAATCTGTGCCATGCTCTTTTTCGTAACTTCATATTATGAACTATTTCATAGGTATGTATGTGCTGGGTGTGTGTGAGTGTGAATGTGTGTGTGTGTGTGTGTGCACGGTGGTGAGGGATACAATAATGATAATGAAAGAAAACACGTGCAACCAGCAACCAGACCACAAACCGGAATATTACTAATCCCTTTAGATCCTTAAGTCTATGCTGATTATACTTTTTAATCATTTTCTACATGTATATTCCCCATGATTCTGCACATAGATTATAGATACTTACAGGCAGCAAAATTCTTTCCCCAGATTTCCCAACATGCAGTGGTCACTCAAAAAGTGCTTGCTGGTATGTATATGATACACAGCTTCCCCTAGGGTTATTTAGTTTATTTTTGCCTAATATATCAGTTCACATTGGTGACCTTGACCTCAAGTCTCTAGGAATGTTAATAGCTGCTTCCCAAGGGACACCACTGGTCACCATCCCTTTATGAACATGACAGCAACTTCCAACTTTTCCATTAAAAACTCTGCAGTGGTCTCCAATCTGTCACAATAAAAGTGGATTCTTCACAGTGTCCACAGAAGTTCTGTCCCCAACACCCTTCCCGTCCTGGACAGATCCCCACCTCGCTCTGCTGCCCCCACTATGCCCTCCATGTTCTCAGCACGTTCCCTCCCTGGAACTCCACACAGGTGTCTCCTCTGGGCCAGGGCGTGTGGTCAGTCCTTTACCTGCATTTCCCTGCTGCACACCAACCCCTTCCATTCAGGAGGGTCTCCTGATCACTCTCATTAGCATCGATACCCATTCCATCTTCTCCTTTCTTTTCTTTCTGTTTCCTTGATTTTTACACATAACATTTATTACCATGCAACATTCTCAAAATTCTACCATTTACTAATTCATTTTCTGTTGCTTGTTTCCCCAAAGAGAACAAATTGTCTGTTTTATTTAGTGCTCTAGGCCGAGATTTAGAAAATCACTTGGCATATATTCTATAGCACAAAACAAATACCTTAGAATCAATTGGATAAATAACAAAATGGGTAACCATGCTAAGAACAGCTGGGGCCAGTCACTCAGTTGTGTATCTCAGCATCAGCTAGCTGATACAAGCTTTTTATGCTGTAAAAAAAATTCATATCATTAATGAAATTCTTAAAATGAGATGTAATAATGATGATCCCCCAAAAAGTGTAATGAACACCTAGTATTCAGTTTTTCCATGAAAGTACCCTACAAGCATAGTTTTGTTTGGATGTAAAGAATGTCATAAATATTTGGTGTATTTAGAGACTTTGATGCGTTTTGTGTCTATCGTAGTGAGAGTGGATCATTCCTAACGTTGAGTAATTTTGGTATCCACAGGAAAAAATGCATATTAATAAAAATGAAAGAAAGGAGAAGCTATCAACTGTTAGATCTTATCCTAGCCGCTTACAGACCTCTCTTACAGCATTCCATGACTCAAGAATCGGTGCCCAGGGCTGTCGGAGTCTCTGTGCAGACGAAGAATAGAAGACATTCTCTATCCAGACTGTGCAGGGTGTGAAGGTGAGGATCACGCAGCGTTGTGCACTGTCGACCCAGAGGAGTTTGACCACACACCCCACACCTGACCAAAGCCAAGGACCAGCGTTCTCTGAGACCCGGAGCGCTGGGCTGTGCGCCACGTGTGGAGAGCTCCTCCAAACACGGAGCAGACGAGAGCGGGGCAGGGGCAGCCGAGCGTCCTCTTCCAGGAAGGGAGGAGGGGTCCTCGGGGACCGCTGGACCGGAGCTGGGGCCATCTGTGCGTGTGGAGGGGACGTGCTCCCAGGGGACACCCCTGGTTGCTTTAGAGTCTTTATGCAATTAAGCAATGACTCCTTTTCTCCAGATAATATCCACCGATCATTCCAGGTCCACCAGGGAGGTAAATAACACGCTACAATGGTCATCTCCCATCACATTTAGATACATACATATATACACCCATAATTTACATATATGTACACACACACACACCGATATGTACAAAACGTAAAAAGCGCCACCGTTGAACACTAAGAATTTAGTTGAAAATACAATGTTGCTCTAGGTTCCTTTTCAAGGTTGTTAAAATTAGGAAAAGGGGGACACGATTGGCAGAGTCAGAGGAAGCTTAAGAAGCAATTCCAGAAAAAAAAAAAAAATCAGGAGCAGAGAGGCAAAAAGATCAGAAGTTGACTTCGTTGTAAAGAAAACTGCTTTGCTACTCCAGCAAGCCGAGCGTGCAAACCCTTGCTTGTGGCAGCCTAGGGCCTGGCAGCCCCTCACGGAGGCCCGTTGCCCAGGACCCAAGTGTCAGGTGGCGGGGAAGGAAAGCGGACGCAAAAGTAATCTGCAGGAGGGTGGAGTCGTGTTCTGTGGAGCACTCTGGGCACAATACCGGCCGAGAGAACGCAGGAACTTTGTCCTGAACCCAGCCGCGGTCCTGCTCCGGCACGGACGCCTGCCTGGGGCGCGCGGGGCGCGGGGCGCGGGGCGCGGGGCGCGGGGCGCGGGGCGCG
>NW_023270320.1:38964862-39083802 GCF_011800145.1 Mirounga leonina | reverse complement strand
GCGCGGGGCGCGGGGCGCGGGGCGCGGGGCGCGGGGCGCGGGGCGCGGGGCGCGGGGCGCGGGGCTCCCAGTCAAGCGCTTGCTCGGGGTGCGCGCTGGACAGGCCGCGCAAACGCAGACGCGCCCCCGCATCCCCGCGTCACGGGGCCACCCAGCGACAAGCGGGTGCGCGCTGGGGCTGGATGGTGTCGCCGGAGGGGTTGGGGACAGTTGGTGCAGAAGACGCGTCAGTGTGTCCTCTGCGTGGGAAGGAGGCTGCACACAGGCGGCCGCGTGTCCCAGGAGAGGACAGCAGCCGACCCGCTCTTGTTCCCCAGTCCATGCTCCAGTTTGACCCTTGGGGTCACTTAATCGCAACTGGGGACAGGTCACGCAGCTGACCATGACACTGCTGCCTTCCCTGCCGGCCGGTGGGCACGGGCGCCGGGGAGGGAGCGAGCCACCCGGCCTGTCCTCCAGCGCGGGCTGTGTGTCCGTCCTGCTGCCGGCCTTGGTTTGCGCCCTCCCCGCGCGCAGGAAGAGGTAAGGGGGACGCAGCTCAGACCCTGAGGACGGGGACAACACCCCGGGGGTGACAGGCACCCGGTCGGAAGGATTCGGTGTCACCTAAAACTGAACGTCACAGATACCCCGCGGGCACACACGGGTGACTCAGGGAAAACACACTGGCCACTGACCCTTTTACTCTGCGTCCACGGATGTTCTGTGGGCCAACTGGTGACTCCAACTGTTTATTTTGGTAAATCATTATAATTAGCTTGTGGCTTCCCTCCCTGGGAGTCTGGCTGGTCATTTGCACCAGCAGCTCCTTCCTCCTCCGGTGATTTGCGGTAGTGATTTCCCAAAGCGTGCTGAAATAGGACGGGGCTAGTATTTAGCAGACATTTCTCACAAGGCCATTTCCCTTGCTAGCATGGAAACGGCCTCCGAGTCTATCATTTTATTTATTTTGTTTCTGTTCTCCCATCACATTGCACCTTTATTCCCTCAGAAAATGGATCTGGTCATTAGAAAGGTCAGCTGAACCTTGGAAGGAATTCTGTGATTTATTACTCATTTGTGCCGTGGCGATAGTAGATGGGGACAATACGCTGTGAACGAGGGTGCTGACCTGACCCCCATTAGCTTGGTTTTACTCCCTTCTCCTTCCTCCCTCACTCCCCGTGCTCCTGAGTCACCTTTGCTATTCCTTATCCCACATATTCTTTCAATTGGAAAACATCAGTTTTCTTTTGCTTTAGTAAGGGTCAATGAGATAAAAAATATTGATATAATGAATTTAAGGTCATCTTCTCAGTTTCTTGGAAAATTGAGGCAAGTGAAAGTTTGAGAAGTGTTTCTCAGTGTTCATAGTACCCACTGAGAAAAGAAAACTAGTGTTTATTGACATCCATCAGCATTAGTTGCTACAACAGACCCATGAATCGGGAGTGAGGAATAAAAACAAGAGAGTGCCCACGACTAGAGTGGAGGGGATGCTATCCCTAAATCTTTTGGGGTCTCTCTTACTGCTGTTAATGCTGTCCTTTGTTCAGAAAGTGTCCATAATCCTGAAAACTCAGCATTAAGACCCAGCACGGTCTAGGTTCTTGTCCGGACTCAGTCTCACATTAATACATTTCTTAATTTCCCTTCCATTTGCTCTCATCTTGGATATGACTTAATGGTGCACTCTTCTCTGCGGGGTCTCTGATTCTGAACAAGGAGAACCGTTTTAGAAAGACATAAAATTGAAGTACAGTTGACTATCATGTTGGTCTGCTAGATCTGCCATGATGAAGTCCCACAAAATGAGTGGCCATTAGAAGGCTGCTTTCTCAGAGTTCTGGAGGTCAGATGTCGGAGGTCGAGGTGTTGGCAGGGCTGGATGCGCCTGAGGCGTGAGGGGGACAGTGTCCCCACCTCTCCCAGCCTCTGGTGTTTGCTGGCGTCTCTGGTGCTCCCTAGCTCATAGACCCATGTCTCCGACCTCCATGTTCATCTTCACGTGGCCTCCCTGAATGGGGATCTGTGCCCAAATTCCCCTTTTTAAAAGGACACTCACTATATTGGATTAACTCCACTATGACCTCAACTGAACTAACTATATCTGCAGTGACCCTCTTTCCAAGTAAGTTCATATTGTGAGGTCTTGGGGGTGATAACTTCCACATAAGGACTCTAGGGACACCATTCAACCCCTAACAACCATGTAAGTTAAAGTTTTAAAACTATTCTGTTTCTGTGTTTCTAGGATAGGCATCATTAAATTTTTTGAAAGATATTTTAGTTAAATAAGATGAATCCTTTTTTTCTTCTAATGAAAATAAGTCAACGTTCTTCTAGTTAAAATAAATTCCCCTTATTTCTCAAGAGCAACTTTCTGTGGATGATCAAGGACTCTTTTCTTCCCTGATTTATATTTAGAGTTTTTTTATTTAATTCATTTCCTAAAGATTTGAAAAATGTGATGTTTGTTTTTTACAGCAAGATGAAAAATACACCTCTGACAGATTGCAGCGGATTTCACCTTGAGGCCATGCACGCTTTAACGACTTTACAACTCAGGCATTGTTTCTTCATAACACTCAGAGGGAAATCTTGGGAGAGAAATCAGATGTAACGAAAGCACATCAGTGGTGTAGATTTGGCTCATGCAACCGTTTCATTATTATGGATGATTTTTAATAACTTATATATATATGTATATTCACTTTGTGGCTTCTTTCCAAAACCGAAGGCACTAAATGTGTGTATTTCTGGTTGTTCAAGTACGGAAATAGAAGGGATGACCCTCTAGTGTCGCCAAAATCAACCACCAGCGTTTGGAAACAGTGTGACCACTTTTTACACCTGTTAGGAAAGGAAGCAAGTTTAATTCCCATTTTCCCCATGATATTGCCCCAAACCACCTTAATTGGACATCTCTCTCCTTTCATACATTGTGCTCAGTAAATATTTATCTCTGCATTCAACTGGTTACATCTTTATGATTTTAATGCTATGTAGGAAACTCTTCTTGTTTTAGATCTCTGACCAAATGTTATTTAAAAATTATATTCATGAAGAGATTTTAATGATATGGATGAATACTTACATAACTAAAGGAGAGAAGAAAAATTTAATTCTATTAAAGATATAACCACTTCAGGAAACTGAATTTGACTTTATAAGGAAGCCTGGGAAGGTATCTCTCAAACATTCAGTGTCCATCAAATTATTCACAGTGATCTGCTTTAGATAGAAATAATTTATGTGGTTCTTTGCATTTTTATTTCTTTGCCAATGTTCTGCCCTGTATTTATTTTCTATAAATTACATTGTGTTATAAACAGTTGAAAAGATAAAACAGAAAAAAGCCGAAAAGGGAAGAAAAGATAGGCTAGACAATTCTGCAAACACCTTCTTAGTTGATGTTAAAGAAATCACCACAGATGGTGCCAAACAAAAGATGTGTAAGGGGAGACAGTGTCCAGGACTCTGGCTGTAAGAGACAGAGAAGCCAAGTGGCAGATTAGCGTTTCCACAGATGCTTCTAGTATCTTCCATCTCTCAAGGTCCTCTACAATGTGACCTTGATACTCCTGCAACCAAGAAGTGAGGGCTATGTCTCCTGCATTGGAGCTGGGATGGAGGGCTTGTGAATCTCTTGAAAAGAAAGTTATGAGCTACTGCATGACTCCTGATCCTATCACAGAGAAGGTGATGCAAGTGCTGCCTATTCCCTGGAATCCTAACATTTGGCCTGAAAGCCAGAGTAAAGATGTCCAAGTGTCCTGAGGCCACCCCTGTGTGAGGAAACCGAGCCATCTGTAAAGGCACGTAGGCCATCCTTGAGTCCCTCCAGCCCACGTGCCAGACCCAGATGCAGGCAGCCCATGGAGGAATTCGGTCCCCAGCTTTTGGGTCTTCTTTGGATCCAAGACCCTAGACATTGGGGTGTTGAAGCAACCCGCCTTGCTATAACCTCCTGTATTCCTGACATGGGATCCATGAGCATAACCAGTGGTTGCTGTTTTATTATCCTGACTTTGGGGTGTCACGTTTCACAGAAATATTCGAGGATGTAATTCAAACCGGAATTCATTAATTGATATTACTCATTTATCCTGCAGCTTACTTCCAGTGCACCCTCTCCACAGTCAAATGCCTGATCTTCCCTCCCAACTCAGGTCCTCTTGAGGGTTTTTTATTTTTTTGAGTCACTTCTGTACATCAGATGTGATGAACAATTCTCTGTCATGCCCATCACAATACCTGGTTCATTACGAATGACTTACTATTTTATGCTCTCACTTTCCACTGGATTCTGTTCTCTCCATTTCTACCAACTGGTCAACAAACTGTTAACGACATTTGTCTCTGCATGTCTCTACTATACAACCCCTAGCTTGGCTTCCTAGTCATCCTGGCCAAAGTCCACATCACAATGAAGATCTTACCATTTTGCATCTCCGTTTATCCTTCAGCCACTTGATCACCAGATCAGCACTGAAGTCCTTAGCATGACCGAAAATGCTCTAAATAGACTCAAACCATCTGTCCAGCCTCACCTTAACTTACGGCTCTTTCTGACTTTGCTCTCATGGTACAGTCCTATGGTCCTTCTCTCTGTTTCTTGAATGAATTACACTATCTCCTATCATAGAGTCTGTATACATGTTGTTCCCTCTGGAACACTCTCTCGCCCCTTCCCCAAAATGTACCTTTTGACCTAGTTAGGTATAATTAATCTTTCAAATCTCAGGTTCTGTCATTTGCTTGAGAAGACTTCCCTGAAACCATCTCACTGAGTTTAAATGAGAACAAAGTAATATTTTATTCACAGAAGACAAAACTTACTGAAACATGATAAATATACCTTATTTTACAAAAGAAGACTTTTCTTAGGAAAAAGTGAAAGCGCACTGACATATTCATTAAACCCACAAAGGAATGCAGTTATTTTGAAGTCAACAAGAAAATAAGCAGCACTGATTGTGATTGGCTTGCAAGAGGAGGAATGTCTTTCATCAATACTTAATATCCCACGTGGGCCAGACCCCTTTTCTTTGAACCCGGTAAATGCTGCAGATAGGAGTCATTTGGATGAGACCTCCGAAGTAGAAATAGGAACATATGCTAATTTCCTACATGCACTCAATGACAATGCCTTGCTTTGTGGAGGCTGTCCTACTTCCCTAGTGAGCATTCACTCCTGCCATCTTGGTCTTCTTCACAAAGAGCCAAAGGATGCAGCATTTATAACAGTCTACTGAAGCTAATTGCTGTCAGATCGAGCAGAAAGTTTCAGCGCCATTGGCTTACAACTTCAGTACTAGTATACCTGACATTTAATCTAGATTCCAAGCATTCCTGTGCAAAATGACCTTTTTTGTGCCCAATCCTGGACTGGCATTTTCATGTACGTTCTATCATTTAATTATCACACAAATCTGGGAGAAAGGTAGCATGGACATTATGTGTGAGATCCACTGAGATCCATTCTGTTATTCAGCAAATGTTTCTCAATCTCCCCTTGTGTACCATGTAAAGTGCGGGAGACACAATGGTAAACTTGATTCCTTCATTGAATTTACAATGATCCAACAAGAACAATTAAACATATCCATTAAAATAAGTGTGCTAAGTGCTTGAATAGAGGGGCCTGGGGTATAAATTGTTAAATACAGTTTAAAAGGTTTCCAGTATCAATTTATATGTCAAAGAACATAAAAAAAATACTAAAAGTCATAAATAATAATATAATTTTAATTAGTAGATTAATTAATTGGTAGAGTTAGATTATTCTCTCTGGTCCTGGGTTCTTGTTCCCCTCACCTCATGCATCTCTTGTTCTGTCCAGGTCTGCACAGGAGTGGGCACTGCCTTGATTTGGGACACTTACGTCCATACACAGAATAATTTCTGCTCATGGTCATGAGTGGCAGGTATGTTTTTTATGGTATTATTAAAATTTAGTTTTGCTTTCTCGAATTACCGAAAGTATCTTGACTGCCTGTCTTATTTATCACCCAAAGAAAGAAAAATGAATGTCACATCTTTGTTTGTTTTTCACATTTGCTTAAACTCTGGGTGTCTTTTTTCAACTATGTGACGTTTTCCATTCAACTGAAGTAAGGAAAGTGACAATATAGCATTGCACAGCATGTAAACTTCATGAGTGGCCGTTTTTAGTTTAATAGCCCTGACTACATGTGGTCACCTCCCCCAACGATAATAGGAGCACTGTGGTATGACCAGAATCCCGTGACCAGAATCCCGTGAGAGCGCCATCTGTGTGCTGGGACTTAAGGTCTGTGATGTTGTGTAATTTCCCTTGCAGAGGGTCATGGTATTGTCACAGGGTGGACCCACCAACATGGCACACCTCTTTTTAATTCCAGTGTTCCCTGCTATTTAGGACCTTTTATCGATTCCCTTTTTGGTGGTCTACAGAAACAGAGGAAGGTGGGCTTGACCTTTTTGAGAACTCAAATGCACTCTCTTTACATTTAAGCAGGATGCAGAGCTGCCTAGTGCACAGAATTTTCTCCATGTCTGTGCTTCTCTTAGGATGTCTGAGCTAGCCTGAGCACTCTGTAATGAGTCATTCCTCTGGGTTAGACGGCAAAGATGGAAACCATGTTTACATATTTACTATTTTGTTTCATTCAACAACTTAATTTACCATACATTTATCTGCTTTGTGTGTGAAAGGCTTTTTGCTAAATGCTGTGGCGAGTCAGAGGGCGATGGACAACCTCTCACCCTTCCCCTCGCTTACACTTTTCGAGTAGAAAGATGTTTATTTCCAAATCCCGTGTTTGCAATACATAAGTCTCCCTTTTTATAAGTCGGTTTAAAAAGTGGATGAAAGATTGGTTTCTCCTTTAAAGAGCTTGATGGTGTTTTGCAAATGGGCCAGATTGGTGAGAGCCACACTGCTTGGGGTGGCACAGGGTGGGGTGGGGAGGACATCCCCGAAGAAACACAATGCTAGCAGGCTCTTGGCCAGGGACGCAGAGAGAGAACGGGGTCTGCTATCCACCAGGGCCCCAAACCAGCCAGTTATCCTCTCTTCGTAGAGACGAACCCCTGAACAGGACAGTTCCCAGACGTGCTGGGGAAATGAGAAAGAATCCCAAGAGCGCTGAGTGCTGTTGCTGTAAGGTAAAAGGGAATGTGGGTGAAGGAGGTGGAGTGCTCGCCGCGAGGATGCGATGCGCATCCCTGGTGAGCCACCGTCGGGCGAGGGATGCCTGTGAGTGGCACACTGGGGCCAAGATCACACATGCTTCACAGGCTTGGTTTCTTTCTCAATTTTTAAGCAAATTAATATAATAAAGTGTTTTTCGTTCCTTCATTTATCAGGGCGTGGACTGTCCAGAGACATTAAAAAGTAACTGGGTACATTCACAGTGGCTGGAAGGTGGAGGCATCTGCAGTGTCCATCCACAGATGGATGGATAAACAAAATGTGTTCTATCTGCACCACGGAAGCAAGGACGGAAGTTCTGACCATCATAAATGGTTAAAAATGGCAAATTTTGTGTTGTATATATTTTACCAAATTAAAAAAATCCCCCCCACCCAAATGATGTGATGGATAATGTGGACAACAAGGTAACTATTCTTCACCTAGCCCCTCAAAACGAGCTGGTCCGTATATACCAAGAAGAAATTTAGGGATCTCCAAAGGCCCTTTTTTCTCTCATTCTATAAAGAATATAAAAAAGAGGGGAGACGAGATCCACTGAGTGTTCCCCAAAACTGTCCTGACTCTCTCACCATTTGAAAATTTATTTTCTTTTGTGCATAGATGTGTAGTAGGTTATTCTGGGGCTATGATTTTGCTTACATAATAAAGATGCTCTTCTGAGGCGATGAACCAACCTTAGCATTTCTCTTGAGGTTGCTACAACTCCCTTTATTTATAACAGGAGAAGTATGTGTTTGTTGAAGGGACATATTTCTAGTGAATTTAGGTAAAGATACAAATATGAAAGCTTTGAATGTGGATCCTAGTTTTACCAGAGAATCTGAGAAATCCCTGCCAACCACCACCTTTGCCTTCATCATCAGACCCGGGGGTGGGGATGGGGGGATGCTTCTTTATTCACTGAAAAGCTTATTTCTGAAAGCGAGCTAGTTTGTCATGCAAGGATAAGATACCCTGTTACTATGTTATATACTTTTAAGTCATTCTTAAACTAATTTAAAAGAGGGTTGCAAATACCAAGGAGGATGTTTCTCTTGTTGTAAACATGAGCACTTGGCATTGGAGGAAAGAAGGGTGTGTGTAGAGCAATGAGAGAACAAAGACTGACTTTCCTACCCATGTTAGGTCTGTTTGCCTATAAAATGTCTACATATTAGCTCCCAAGTCAGCTAGAAGCCATAAGAACATTCTGCTGGAGAGTAGAGTAGATTTGCGTCAAATGCTTTATATACATTATCCTTTAAGATCTTCACAGTCATTTTCCAAGGAGGGTTGTTAAGTTGCCTTACAGAAGGAAAACTGAGCTTGTATTATGTGTGCACAAAGACATGGAGCTCCTGTTTGAACCTCGGTTTGACTGAGTCCCGAGGAAAGTCCTTTTCTAGTATCCTCCTGGGAAATCAGTATCTTGGGATCCATTGCCTTAACACTTCTCTGAAGCTGGAACATGGTGAAGGGATCCTATAGCTGGTGCTCCTGATATTCTGAAATCTTATTCTTTGGTTTGGGTGTGTGCATCAGCTACCCTGGGGGCCAGAGACTGGATTAGAGACTCTTATTGCCTAGACAATACTAATAGTACGACTTGTGAACAGTGTAAAGATGGTGATATTCTATCACTAAAGAAAACTTTTTAAATTCATATTTGTAATATTTGTTATTTTGTGCTGTTATCATTTCAATTCCATGATAGCACTCTGGGATAGTTTAAAATGGCATTTTTCACCCCCCCCCCCCCCCATGTGTGAGTAATTGGGTAAATTATTGCTAGGGCTTAGGGTAGCATTGAGTTCTTCCAGGATGTCCACTGTATAAGGTAGATGTGTTTTAAGAAAGTAGATGTTTGAGAAGTAAGCACATCCTATCCTGAGTATACATATGATTCCTAGGAGTGCACTTAAGACTCAGGGCACACCTCTCTGTGCTTGTGTAAACCTGACGAGGGAAGCAATGAGCTTTCTTGAGAAGAAGCTTGTCCAACTACCAGAAATCAACAGGTCGATAGAAGACTCTAGAACATGAATTGAAATGGGGTCTTTACTTTTGGAAACAACACCTCTCTCTTTTCTGAAGACTTCCTGGTCCAGACCTCGCTGTGATCCTGTTTATTGTTATTCTATCAGTGAGTAGCTCAGGTGGGAGCTTGTTTCCTCTTGCACTTCAGTCATGGTGGGAATGGACGTACCAAGCATGAAAATGCCTACCGCCAAAGACAAGACTTTCCATTTGCCCACACCGTCCATCCACCACAGGAAATACAACCCCTCCTCAAGGGTTATGAATCCTCCAGGGCAGAATTCATGACTGGGCTATGGTCTCACAGTCACAGAAAATGTGTATGGAGGTGTGAGAATTACCAGAAGTCTGCTCGTTTCTCTGTTTTGTTTGATTTTGTTCTGTTTTGCTATTCTCTGAACCTACCCATTGGAACAATTGTAACATTTTATCAAATACGCTATAACTTAATCTAACATTTTAACATTCTTATATTCTCGAACATTCCAACACGATGGGGAAAGATCTTTGAAAATATGAATCTTCAGATGGTAAATACATTGGATCGCCGAGACTCAAAGAGGAATGCGTGTTTACAATTTGCAGTTTTGACGGGAAGTGGTGTTTTCTCATTTGGTTCTCATCATATCATTGCATTGCAAATGACATAATGATATGGAATCATATCATTGGCACTGTAATGATAGGATGCGATGAAATAATGGAAAGACGGTCCCCTGTTGCAAGTAAGTGTCACAGCTTGCTGCAGCTGGAGGTGGCAATTGGCAATTTGCAACCTCTTTGCTGGCTGAAGATGTTTAACAAATAAGACTGGGAATCGGTTATAGAGGTGAGCTCCCAGGTTCAGAAGATACTTTGCCTCCTATTCCTTATAGAAGGATAAAATTGCAAGAAAAAAAAACTTAAGTAGAGAGAAAATAAATCGAAAGCTAAATGACACCGTAAAATGGATGTTGAGCCTTTATGAGCACAGATATCAGCATTGCTTAATTATGCATATGAAAAGGGAAATGTAGTGTGATTATCACAGCCACACAGGCTTTTCCAAGTGATAGACTGGGCTTGTGGGGAACTCATTCAGCAGATGAATGATGCCCATTTGGGGGGCAGGAGTCGTGCCTGCCACTGGGAATACAAGAATGTAGGGACAAGGTGTCGTCCCTCGAGGAATCGACTGCGAGAAGAGCTAGAAGGTAGCATCCTATTAGCTCTGTGAGATGAGTGTGCAGATAAAGGTGAGCTGAGAGCCGACTGGCTGCATAAGCACATGCTGGTCGAGAAGGCTCCTTGGAGAGCCCACGTCCGAGCAGTAAGGGTAGTATAAATCATATAAAAAGGAGCATGAGGAGTGTGGTGCAGAGAAATCAGCTGCAAAAGGCTTGGGAGTCAACATCAGGAGGGTTAGGGGATTCAAGACAAGTCTTGTGGGTGGTATGGAGGTAATGGCGAAGTTTGAGGTCAGCCTGTGAAGGCCCACAGAGGGCTAGCTCCGGTGCTAAGCTCGAGCTTGAACCCGCTTCTGATCACTCTGGGGAGCAAGAAGTGAAACTGTCACTTTTATGAAGATCAGAATTGTTATTGTAAAGATGCATTTTTGGCAATTATAGATTTCAAGACAGTCTTCATTAAAAAATAAACTATTTTAAGGAAATCCCAATAAAAACAGGACAGTGGATAATCTGCAGAGTAGAAATCAGTATGATGTAGGTCAAGTCTAAAACCTAAATTTTTGGTTGGGAGCAATTTGGGGCAATGTGCCAAGGGGACGGATAACAGAACAATGCAAGTGAAGGAAACCCTGTTCCAGCAGACAAGGGAGAGGGAGGTGTCCAGCAGACAAGATGGAGACTGACATAAACAGTCTGGACTGTGGCTCGGATGAAAAGGTGAATATGGATCATTTTCTTGAGATGAGTTTGTTTGAGCCCATTTCTTCTTGAGAGACATCGGGTCTCTCTTCACAGGCGTGTCCAACACTAATTTAAAAACATAATGCAGTGACATAAGATCATATAAACCACTGACCGTTACCAAGGGACACCCACATGCCGTAATGACATGAAATCCACCGTTAGGTGAAGGTTATTAAAGTGTATGCGGTGAAGTTTCATTTGATGAGCTTTGCACACAGGACACAGTTAGCTGTGGATGCACTTGACATCTCCCCGATAGGTTCAGCCGCTTTAGAACCCAGAAGCTTTTTCTTTCTTTTCTAAACAAGTTTTAACTTGGCAAATAACCCCTAAACCATTGTCAGGGGGTTGTTTCCCCTCACTGTGTATTGCCATGGAGGTTCTCGATGGCACAGTGCTAAATACTGCACTTCTAACACTAGAATATTAGAATGCATAATAAATGTACATTATCTTTCCAGCTTTATTGAAACATAATTGACATACAATGTATACGTTTTCGGGGCATGACATGGTGATTTCAGATATGTCCACACTGGGATGCTTACCGCTGTGGGGTTAGTTAATACAATCCCCACCTCACATAGTTACCGTTTTGTTGTTGTGTTTCGGTGAGAACATCCAAGTTCTAATCTCAGCTTTCAAGTGTTCAGTTCAGTTGGTTAACTACAGTCAGCACACTGCACATTAGATCCCCAGAACTCATCGTAAACCGGATGCTTACCCCCTCTGACCAAGGTCTCCCCATTGCTCCCGTCCCTCAGCCTCCCGCAACCACCACCTCTGCTCTGTTCCCGCGAGTCCCGATGTTTCCAGATTCCACATATAAATGAGAACATACAGTATTTGTCTTTCTCTGTCTGATATACCTCACTTAGCACAATGACCTCGAGGTCCATCCATGGTGCGTCAAATGGTAGGATTCCCTTCTTTTTATGGCTAAGTAATATTCCATTGTATATATACATAGACCACATTTTCTTTATCCACTCATCCTCTGATGGACACGTGGGCTGCTTCCACGTAATGACTGCTATGAACATGGGGGTGCAGACGTCTCTTGGAGGTTGGCACACCCCAACTCTGTGGCGACAGAGAAACTCCTGCATTCTGGACCCTTCTAGACCTCGCCCTACATAGATTGCACAGAAATATTCTGTGAGTGAAGGAGACACAGGGAGTCTTTTTAAGACAATGATATTTTTAGGAAATATTAAAATGAAGCCACCATACATTTAGAAACAGGACATTTCAAAAATCAAATGCTACATCAAATGAAGGCTGAGAGACAAGAAAAGACAACATAAATCTAAGCTTAGAATGAAGAGTGAATTCTTTGATTTTGAAATATAAAAACAATATAAAGGCTGAAGAGTCCTTTGTTGGGGCTCAATACCTGAAACAAATGTAAAGCTACAAAACGTGCCTACATGTACAGAAACCTACTTCACAGGAGAAACGTTCTTGGCTAACTGCTAGCAATGCACATAAAGCCAGAGAAGAGGTGTCCACTCTTTTCCTCTCTGCTGACAAAGCAGGAGGAGTTCTATTATGTCTGGAGCCATTACTGGCAATAGTAAATTGGAAATTAATCTATAACAATTTACAATAGCCACAGAAATTCACATATCTGGGACACAACCACATAGATCTCCAGATACCTAGTGCTTTAATCTCGTCCCACATCGAGGCTCAATGACATAATTTAGAAAGTTACTGAAAAAGAAAAAAAAATGATTAAAAAGTTTACATTCTATCTTCAATTATGTGAAAATAAATGAGGCCCAGTGTCCTTTGAGATCTTCTTGAATATTTAATGAAAAGTAAGTTTGTTTTTATAAGACAGAAAACATTTCACTCTCAAAATGAAAATTCATGATTTAGACAGATTGAAGTGAGGAAATCACGTCATGAATATTCATTGGAACATTAATGTTTGCAAAAACTATTCATAAAGTGAAAAGTGGTCATAATTCAAAATTCAAGTGATGGGTGATAGTAAAAGATATACAGTGAAACACACAACCTCAAATTCACAGAATTTATCTGAGTCACAGAAGCTGAATACTTGTGTATAATTGCATTTGCAAAGCTCATTCCCTTAAAACCTTGTAAGATGCAGCCCTCACATCCACCCAAACCCATCCTTTCTTCTTTTAACTGAAACTCAAGCTGGATTCACTGTATCATTTACTAATCAGGGATCTTTTAAGACTATTGTATATTCCTAAATTTGTTTCAAAATATGTTTTGCAAAAAAATAAATAACAACTGACAACAACAAAAAGCACACCCATATGTATTTCAAGTTTCGCCCCTCTCCAGCGGCTGACCTCACCTGGAAGAAAGAGACTTTAACAGGTAAGAGGAAGAAGCCAAGAACGGCATGGATCCTGTCTGCAGGAGTAGGGGGTTTGATACTGAAGGGAAATTTGCCAGAGTTCCTTACTTATAGTGAGTCGCCTGCCTGCAAAGAGGGTTTTCCAAGATGAACCATGGAGCACACCTATTGTGTACGTGGCTGTGGTTGAATTCCCTTTAGTGTAGGTTGCAGTCATCCTGGTCCATCTTTTCTCGGATGAGGAGGACAAAGTGAGCAAATGATAAGCTGGAAGGGTTTGGTACGGAGGTTCAGCACCAAAGCAGTGGCGCTTGAAAGATGGAAGTAAAAATGGAACGGTGGGCTAGGATGAATCCTAAAGTCGACTGAGTCAAATAAAGTGGAATACTCAAACACACTCACACACACACAAATAACAAATCTGTGCATGTGTGTGGTCACATAAAAAGTAGATTATTAGGTCAACATATTTGTTGGCTTGATTCAGGTAAACTTCAGTGAAGTATAACACTTCTACAAAAGGTGCACAGCCCATATGTTTTGGGATGGATTGAGTCCCTAGAAACTGCACACACCCACGTCGCCACCACAGAGAACAAAACATTTTACATCAAACCCCATGTTTTATTCCCACTCAACACAAGCCCCACCTACTTTCTCAGGGTAGTCACTGTCCTGACCTCTGCTATGAGAGATGACTTTGTCTCTTGTTGAATTCCACGTAATGTCGTCATGGGACATGCAGTGTTTTCTCTCTGGCTTCTTTCGCTCGATCTTAGGCAGGAGCACCTCCTCCTGGAGACTGTTGGGGAGCACTCCACTGTCGGGAGGGAATCGTAATTTACACGTCCGTCCCGCCACACATGAAGAGTTTGGGCGTTTCCAGGTTTTGCTTCTTATGGGCAATGCCACCATGAGCACTGCATGCAATACATTTTGGTGGGCATTTGTGCACATCTGAGTCGGATGTGCCCTTCTCAGCAGAAGGGTTGAGGAATGGGTGACAGGGAGCTCTGGTAAATACCCGCAAGGGGGTCTCCAGGGTTGTCTCTCCTCACTCTCCCAGGGACAGCACAAGAGAGGTGACTTGCCACATACTCTCAGCAACACTGGAAATGGTCAGTCCTTCTAGTCTTAGCTATTCCTTGTGTGGCCGTGACTGTGTGTGTGTGTGTGAGTGTGTGTCCACACCTGTGTGTGTGTGGTGGGATCTCATATTAGGTTTCAATGTTCACGTCTGTGGCAACTAATTGGGTTGAATATCTTATACATTGGTCACTTATATTTGTTCCTCTCATCTTTTTCTTATTAATTCAAGAGAACGAGGAGCTCTTCATACAATCTGTAGACATATATACAAAATCTAGCTTCACTCTAGGTCTGGCCTTTGACTTGTTACTCTCCTCAGTGTGTGTTTTGATCAATAAAACCAAATTTACCAATACTTTCTTGTGCGGTTCATACTTTTAAATCCTTTTCTGAATCATCTCTCTATCTCAGGCGATGAGAATCTTTCACTATGAAAAAAATCTAGACCTTGTTTTGTCTTCCCATTTCGATCTACAAACTAGTTGAATGTAATTTCTATGTGGCATGAGATAGGTCTTCTTTTTTCTTTTTTGTTTATTATTCCTTGGAGTTTGCAAAGATACCAGTACTACTTAAAGAAACACTTTCCCCCACTGTTTTGATGGATCACCTTGTGATAAGCTAAGTGTCCATTCATGTGTATATTATATTATTGTGTTTCGTTGGTCTGTATCTGGGATTTTCAAACTTCAAAAACACTTTGAGGGCTTGTTACAACTGTTTCTGACCCAGGGGCTTGGAGGATCGAGGTGGGGGTGCTAACCACCTCCTTAGGCGACGCTGCAGCCTCGCTTTGGGAACCACGGGTCTTTGTATCTATCCTTTACCAAATCATTCTCTTAAGGTCTTCAAATTTATAAATCTGGATATCCAGTGTTATAAATCCAACATGTTTTTTCTTATAGATCACTTTGGCTATTCTTAGCCCTAATAATTTTCATATACATTTTAAAATCATATTGTTAGAGGGGAGAAGGGTGGGGGGATGGGTTAGCCTGGTGATGGGTATTAAAGAGGGCACGTTCTGCATGGAGCACTGGGTGTTATACGAAAACAATGAATCGTGGAACACTGCATCAAAAACTAATGATGTATTATATGGTGACTAACACAACATAATAAAATAAAATTAAATTAAGTTAAATTAAATTTAAAAAAAATCATATTGTCAATCCCTGCAAAAAGCATCCTGCTGTGATCATTAATGTACCACAGTCAATCAGTGAATATATTTGAGATTAGATCATATCTAATCTTTCGGTCCATTAATATGACATTCTCTCTCACTTCATTCAAGTAAGTTTTATAATTTTTCTTACTATGATTTATAGTTTTCTGTGTAGAGGTCTTTTACATATTTTGTTAGGTTTATTCTATTTTAATCTAAAAATTTTTAATTTTCACTTAAAATTTTAAAAAAATTAATTCATTTTAATTTTTAATTTTTATTTGTTTGTTTGTTTAAAATATGGCAGAATTTCGTTCCTCACTGGAATGGAGTAGTATGTATCTGGCACAGTATTTCCCAAAGCATGTTCTGAAGAATATAATTAATGGAATTCTAATAAGTGGTTGAGGAGGATCCTATGGTACATTAGTTTCAAAATTGTTGATTTAAACAAAATAGTCTGATGTATTTAGTGATGGACTTCCTGAAGTCTTTAAAATACAATAAATTGTGTATCACTAAGAAAAGTCTGCCTTTCCTCAAATTATTTATCATGCAACCTCCTTTGTATAAGGAAACAATGTGTAAGACTAGCATTCAATAGAACAACCATTTGGGGAGTGGTTGTCTAAAGCCACTTCAAGTAT
Source organism: Mirounga leonina (assembly GCF_011800145.1). Lineage (NCBI taxonomy): Eukaryota > Metazoa > Chordata > Mammalia > Carnivora > Phocidae > Mirounga > Mirounga leonina. The sequence goes on along the minus strand of NW_023270320.1, from coordinate 39,067,448 downwards.
GGATCCGGCTGTTAGTTTAAGACAATTTCTATTACACTAAGTGTGGAGCTTTCCATTCCTGCTTTGTCTAGGAGTTTGTTTCTTTGTAATAATGAACCAGCATTAAACTTAATCACAAAAGGGCATAAAAATCTATTGAGTTTACCAGGTATTGTTTCTTCTCTAACCTACTGATGACAATGTGTTGTACTAGTAATTTTCACAATATTATACCATCGTTAAGTCCTAGAATAAATTCTACTTTATTAAAATGAATAGTTCTTTCTAAGAAATTTTTTTAAAAATTTAACTGTATTTTCATTTTCATGTTTTCTGTTACTGTTACAGTGAAAAGAATAGACTTCTGTGCTTCGGTCTTATATCTAGTTAATTTTTGAAGTGATGCATTAACAAGTAATAGTTTAATTGTAGATTCTTCAGAACTTCTACATACAAATTCCTGTATTTGCTAACGACAGCATTATTTTCTTCCTTTCAGTCTTAGAATTTTATGTCTCATTTTTGCCTTATTTTAACAGCTTAGACCTTGCAGAGTAATGGCCAGTAGAAGTGGTGATGACAAATATCCATTCCACAGTCCTGATCTCAGGGGAAGATATCAATGATACACCGTTAAGTGTGAGATAACTTGTAGGGTTTTTTTTTTTTTGTTGTTGTTGTTTACATTAAGGATAGTCCCTTCCATCCCTGGTTTGCTATTTCTTTTTTCATGAATAGATATTGAATACTACCAAATGCCTTTCTACATCCATTTAGAGAATCATGTGATTTTTCACCTTTTGCTGTCTTAATGTAGTATATTACATTGATTGGTGTTTTTTTTTTTTTTTTTTAATGGGTTTTAAGTTTTCTGGAGCAGTTTCAGATATACAGCAAAACTGAGCTCAAGGTACAGAGATTTCCCATCTACCCCCTTACTCTCACACAGACAGAACTGCCCCCACTGTCAGCGCCCCCAGCAGATGGCACGTTTGTTACAACTGACGAAGCCCCACTGACACGTCAAATCACCTAGAGTCTGAGGTTTACCTTAGGGTTCACTCTGCTGTTGTATGCTCTGTGGGGTTAGACAAATGTAGAAGGACATGAATCCACCATTATGGTTTCACAGAGTAGTCTCACTGCCCTAAACATCCTCTGTGCTCCGCCTGTTCATCTCCCACACTCTAACCTCTGCCAACCCCTGATCTTCTCACGGACTCCATAGACCTGGCCTTTTCCAGAATGCCCTATAGCTGGAATCACACAATATGTAGCCTTTTCAGAGTGGCTTCTTTCACTTAGTGATATACATTTAAGTTCCCTCCATGTCATTTTAAAGTGACTATGAACGTCTGTATGCAGGTTTGTTTGTCTTCAGGCTTGTAAGTCTTCAACTCCTTTGGGCAAATACCAAGGAGCACGGTGCTGTATCATATGGTAAGAGTATATACAGCTTTGTAAGAAACTGCCAGACTGTTTTCCAAAGTGGCTGCACCGTTTTACATGGATTGATTTTTGAATGGAAAGGTAACCTTGCATTCCTGGAATAAACTCAATTTGTCATAATGTATGATTATTTTCTGTATTGATTGAGTGGGTTTGTTCATGCTTTGTTTGAGACTATTGAACCTGTGTTTATCAGGTGGATTAGCTTGCAATTTTCCTGCCTTGTAACGATTTTCTCAGATTTGGATTTCAAAATTATCTTGATTACATATAATGAGTCAGAAAAATTTTCTCCCTTTTTATTTTCTGGAAAATTTGTTTAAGATTGTTAATGTTTCTTTCTTAAAATGTTTTGAAAGTTTACTGGTGAAGCCTTCTGGAACTAAAATTTTTTGTAGTTATGATCTTAATTGCACATGCAAGTTTTTTAGCTATCTAATTTGGGTAGGAAGTTTTCAGAGATTGGGAAGGTGGGAAATACGTTAAATATTGAGGCTATGCAATGCAGAGCAGAAATTTGAGGACCAGAGAGGAGAGACACCTGGCTGCTAGGGAAGCCCAGCTGCTGGGGGTGATGTCAAGCATGTGTCTGGTGCCGGGTGCTTATCTGGGGATGTTAACTGGGACCACGCTGGCCTCTCACATGTTACCTTGGCTTTATCAGAGCACGGTCACATTTCTTATAGAGCAGCTCAGGTCTACCTAAAGCAAGGGTTCCATCGACCACGGCAAAGTCACACCGTGCCCTGAGTTAAAGGGAGAGAGTGAAGGGCAGCATGTGTTTTAAGCATCCTCAAAGGCCTGCCATGTTCCCTGCAACTGACCTGTGCATACCGTGCCTCTCTACTCTCTTCACCAGCTCACGCACCAGTGCTGAAGGCCTTTGGTCTTTGCATCTGCCAAGACCCTTCTCTTCCCAGTCCTTGTTTGGAAACAGGAATCCTGTTTCCTTCACCTGCTCACTCTTGGAGGCTCAGCTTCAATGACTTGTCCACAGAAAGATCTTTCCTGGGGGCACTTGGGTGGCTCAGACGGTTAAGCAACCCACTCTTGACCTCAACTCAGGTCTTGATCTCAGGGTTGTGAGTTCAGGCCCTATATTGGGCTCCATGCTGGGTATGGAGCCTACTTAAAAAAAAAAAAAAAAAAAAAGTCTTTCCCGATTGGCACATAAGTCCCTTTGCCTTCATTTGCCCCCACTGATATTACCTCTCATAGCTCTATTGCACATGTCCCTAGAATTTATTAGATTTGGAGATAACATATCATGGACGCATTTACTTGGTTACTGTCTATCTCCCTCACTATGCTAGAAGCTCTTTAAATGCACAAACCTTGTTCTTTTTCACGATAGCCTAACTCATTCCTATATGGAGTTGGTTCTCAACAGGTATTTGCTTATGTATGAACCTTACTCTCATGCTAAGTTGGATCTCTAGAGCTCTGTGAGCTCCCCAGGGCATAGAACACATTCACCTGTGTGTACTTATAGTCCCACGTATGTGCGTGCTCAGGCACACACACGGCGGTTCATGCTGACCTCACATAGTAAGCTCTATGTAGATAGATTTTTTTTAATTTAAAAGAAGCGCACACTATGAGTAATTTAAAAACAAATTTTATTAACACTAGGTTCAATTGTATTTACTTTTTTGAGATTTGCAACTGATCGTGAAGTCAGGTGACTAAATGAGCTCTCACATTGGACATAATCTGAGCTCGGAGCCCTTTTATCAACTTTCTCTATAACATGACCTTTGTAAATGTTTAAACAAAAATGCTAAGAATTTTAAATTCACAGACATAAAAAATCACGTTATGCCTCAGTGATCCCATTTTAAGTTGAGAACAGGCCTATTGTGATGTGTGTATGTAACATGTAACGTGTAGTATGTACTGTGTAGGATAGCTCCAATCTCCACGTGGGCGATAACTCATATACTGCAATCTTCTACAATTGGTGATGTAGGAACAAATAAAACCTGATCCTATCTTGATAGTAATAAAATCATGTCAACAGTCTGCATTTTAATTAAGCCCTGGATTTCAAAGGGTTGACATCTTCCCCAAAGTAAGCATCACGGCATTCGCAGCCAGCCGGTGATGTCACCAGGCGTGGTCCATCTAATTCTCAAACTGACTTAACTCTGGAAGACTCCTTCCACCATGACTCACCTGAAGGAACCCAGAACATGAGCAGCTGTGTTCTTTATATCCTGCAGTGGATTTTAGAAGGCAAATGGAAGTTAATACCTCATCTCTCTGATTAGTGTGGTTGGAGGAGGGGATGAGGGGGTGGCAGGCTCTGATGCCTCACCTACCACCCCACCCTTTCTTTAAAACAAGACACCTACATCTCACAGCTGTTGGCTTTCTTCCTTCCTTCACCGGTTTGCCTTACCAGCGGCAACAAATGTGCTGTGGGTTACTCTTCCCCTTCCAAACAAATATATGCACCATCCTTTGTTACATGCAATCTAGTATTTTACTACACATCTCAAGAGCACAAGCCTAAAGATGCTGCATCAGAAAACAAAATTGTAATGGCAACTGGCAGAAAGGTGGCTCACCAAGTATTTTAACAATTTTCAAGTAAAACTTTTTAATTTTATTCTATCTCTGGTCTCAGTACATGGTCAAAACTTTATCCAACTTGAGAACTTGGGGATATATAAGTACTGATAAACCATTGACAATTACTTGAAAAGAAGGCATGTTACTTTGGGTGTCTGCTTTGATTTGTCTGCAGTTTGGGTCGGACTGAGAGGCAAAAGTTGCATTACTTACCCACAGAGCAAGGCTACTTATTAAAAAATTATCTTGGGCGCCTGGGTGGCTCAGTTGGTTGGGCGACTGCCTTCGGCTCAGGTCATGATTCTGGAGTCCCGGGATCGAGTCCCACATTGGGATCCCTGCTCAGCGGGGGGCCTGCTTCTCCCTCTGACCCGCTTCCCTCTCGTGCTCTCTGTCTCTCGATCTCTCTCTCAAATAAATAAATAAATAAAAATCTTTAAAAAAAAAGGAAAAAAATTATCTTTATGTCTGGCTAATAAGACTGACAAAAATTGGTTTATGCAGGTACAGCATAAAGAAAAGCAATGATTTGGTAAGATGATTCTTCATACTTAGTAAAAGCATCATATTTGTTTAATTTCAAGCAATTCTGGGATGCCATTAACGAAAAGAAAAAATTATGAATGTAATGTAATGAGACCTCAGGTCCTCCCCGCCATCCTGTCTGCAGAGCCGTCAAGCTGCTCCCAGCCCGGAGCTGGTGCAGCTGTGAGGGTAGCAGTGATCATGATGGGCGCTAACAAATCCGCGCTGTGTGCTTCTGATATGCTGCCCATGAGGTCGGCACCTTATCTGTGGGCTCTCATTTGGTCTTTACAACCTTGCTTTGAGACCGGTGTTATTATTATCCCCATTTAACAGAAGAAGAAACTAATCGCTAATGACAAGGAATTTGCATGAAGTCATAGAGATACGAGGTGGCTGAGATGACCTAAAAACCCAGGGCGTTTGACTCGCAGTCTATGTTCTATTACTCGATGGCACGACTGTCTGCAGGTTTGCACAAGACCTGCGCTGGTCATACGACTCCCTGTCCAGCCAGAACGCAGCCGAGACAGTCAGCTGGGTGGGACACCAGGTCAAGAGACAAAACGTTGGGTTATTCCCAGAAAACAGGATGTACTGTCTCTTCAGGGCACACTTGCAATATTTCATACTGGGGTTAGAATTTGGAAGGAGTGTTTGCCTTTGAGAATTTCCCCCTATCAAATACCAGAAAACCATATCATGGTTCCACAAGAACTCTAAAGAAGAGAAGATTCCAAAAAGTCAGAAACAAAACTAAACATATTCTTACTGTACCATCCAGCAATCACACTCCTTAGTATTTACCCAGATGAATTAAAAACTTATGTCCACACAAAAAAACAGCACAAGGATGTTTACAGCAGCTTTACTCACAATTGCCAAAACCTGTAGTAATCAAGATGCCCTTCAGTAGGTGAATGGATAAATAAACTGTTGTCCATCCAGAGAATGGGATAGTACCCATCACTAAAAAGAAATAAGCTGTCATGCCATGAGAAGACATGGAGGAAATTTGAATGAATATTGCTAAGTGAAAGAAGACAATCTGAAAAGCCTACGCAGGTTATGATTCCAACTCTATGACATTCTGGAAAAGGCAAAACTCTGGAGACAGTAAAATGATCTGTGGCTGTGGGGGGTTCGGAGAGAGGGAAGGATGAATAGGCAGAGCAGAGACCATGGGTATCAAGTCACCACACTACACACCTTAAATTCACACAATGTCCTATGTCAATAACATCCCAATAAATCTGGGGGTGCGGGGTTGGAAGACCCAAAGATCCATTGATTAATGGAAAATTTTTAAAAATACCCTTAATCCTTGATACTTAAAAGATTCCTACCTAAAAGAATACGATAGAGAGGAAGACTTCCAATTACAACTAATTGGGGTAAAGGGACCACGATAAACAACTAGAAAAGTGAACAATACACGGGGGACATCAGCTTTCTAACAACGGACAGAGGACAACTCAGCTCTGGCCCCTGAAAGAGGAGATGCAAAGGATAAGAGTCTTGGTTTTCTGCAGGTACCATGTTCCAGACTGCAGAGAGGCCTGTGGCAATCGGAGCAAAGCAAGCTTACTAAAGTTAGGGTATAATGTAGAGCTCCAGAGAGAGGGGGATGTGGGGAGCTCTGCAGAATGAAAGGTCCAGAAATCTTCATCTGGGGCTCATGGAGTGTTTGCTGAGTCTGAAGATGCTCCCTCACAGACTAACACTCCATGAGAGAGAGCAAAGGTCAGCTGGGAGCTGTGCAATGAACAGTTCTGGAAACTCGTGCAGGCCTGGAATCACCTGCGTTTCCACAGGTCAGAATGCAGAATTGCACTTGAACATTCCAGGAGCAGATGGACCTGCAGTTTCTGTCCCATAGAAGCAGATCCTGGGTTTTCCAGTCTCTCCGGAATTCAGGCTGGCAACTGCCTTTGTCACCTCAGTTTTCTGATGGGTAAGAAAAGATATGGAGTCTTAGTTTGACCAGCTTTTTCTTGTTGCAAGGGCATGAGTGACAACCTCCAAGCTCCTACACACGAGTTAGATGTGGAAGTCCTTCACTGCTTTTGATCAAAAAATGCTTTCTGCAAAATACTGTTCCCTGAACATTTGTCCAGACTCTTGTTGCCTGAAATCAGTGGTACATATCTCCTTAAAAAAGCCCTCTTGAATTGTTTTTCTCCAATTGTCCTTGTTTTGCAATGTAATATGGTTTATCATCTGAGTGTGGATTTCCAGATCGACAAAATAATGTTAAGAATTAGCAAAGTGATGGCAATTGCTTTTTGTTTTGTTTTTGGTGGGGACTTTGATACTTTCCAAGCTTTAGAGAAAGACTGTGCCTGTCGTTAGGAATAATGATATTTTAATGGTTGTCATTTCATTTTGTTTGCTGGCATATACAGGTCTCATTCTTTTTGTTGTAGTGATTTAGTTTGCCTTTAGGGAACCATCGTTACCCCATGCCCCACAGTCCTGCTGGAGTAGCCACTGCAGACGTCCCTCCTTTACCTGGAAATGGATTGGCTCGCGGCTCAGACAATCAGCCCTTCTCCCCCTGACATTGAATTCCAGAATGAAGGGCCATCATCGACTAAAACCTTGTGTCACCAATTTATCCCACTCTTCTCCCTGATGGGGATGTTCATTATGTCCTCCTCTCTGGATTCCCGGAGCTGTTTTGTTTCCTGTCCAGGGTTTATATGCTCAGCGTTTCTGTGGTTGTTGCTGTTACTTTGGGCTAGCATTCCCATAAATTACTTTGTCCTCTTGTTAGCTCATAACCTATTCTGGTATTTAGGGACCAGAAAAATATCTCCTGTTGAAAGCCTTCTCCCTGCTGTTAAATAGTCATGGGTGTCCGTCCATGACTATTATGTGACATGGGTCTCAGGATCCTCAAAAGGCCTTCATGGTCTTTACCCCTTCAGTGATAACCTATTTCATGCATGTTCTCTTGTCATATATAGAATGATAAAAAAATACCTTCCCCAATCGTTCAGTTCATTTTCCAGTGTGTTTCATAAACACCTACATGGTTTGCTCCCCAAACTATCCAAGTGAAACTGAAAAACTACTGATTACACACTTAACCCACTCAATCATTGGCTTCTGTTGAACTTTTGTCACACAATATTTCATTATTTATTTATTTAGTATGTTAGACACCATACATTACATTATTAGTTTTTGATGTAGTGTTCCATGATTCATTGTTTGTGCATAACACCCAGTGCTCCATGCAGTACGTGCCCTCCTTAATAACCATCACTGGGCTCACCCATCCTCCCACTCCCCTCCCATCTGAAACACTCAGTTTGATTCCTGGAGTCCATAGTCTCTCATGGTTCGTCTCTCCCTCCGATTTTCTCCCCCTTCACTTTTCCCTTCCTTGCCCTAATGTCCTCCATGCTATTCCTTATGTTCCACAAATAAGTGAAACCATATGGTAATTGACTTTCTCTGTTTGACTTATTTCACTTAGCATAATCCCCTCCAGTCCCATCCATGTTGATGTAAATGTTGGGTATTCATCTTTTCTGATGGCTGAGTAATCTTCCATTGTATATATGGACCACATCTTCTTTATCCATTGTTCAAGGGCATCTTGGCTTTTTCCACAGTTTGGCTATTATGGACATTGCTGCTATGAACACTGGGGTGCATGTGCCCCTTCTTTGCACTACATCTGTATCTTTGGGGTAAATACCCAGTATTTTAGATATGCCACTGGATTTCCTTCATGTCAGTTTCTGACAATGTTTTGTCCATTTCATTCCCAACTCCACAGTGTATGCTTGTCCCTAACACATGATTACCCCACACAAACATAGCACTGAAGACTGAAAAGGATCAGGACACAAGTTCCATCTGCTACTGAATTCTGGCTCAGAAAATTCCTCCAGACCTGTTCTTGCCACCATTTAGAATTTTATAACTTTTTAAAGTCAACCATCAATTTACTTTGATTGCTAGCACAGCAGACTTTGCATCTTGGCTCACCTTCCTGTTTTATAACTTGGATGAGGAAAGATAGAGCTTTGAGAGTGATGCAGGACACGGAATTTGGCAACTGCCCACAGGCACTCCCTGGCCACCACCACAGGCTAGTTTCTGATGCCTGTATGCAACCTGGGCCATCCGAAGCCTGAATACATGACCCATGTCCTCCTTTACCTGAATTAAAATTAGAGTTATCGCACTGTTAAAATATAAATCACTGTGTCTGACTTTTCTTGATTTCAGGAAAAACAACAGTAGTCATCCTAACATTAAAAACACTTTGAAAAATAAGATTGGATGATACTTGAAGAATCTAATTGTCATGCACTAATGAAAAAGAACCAAAATTAAGATAAAAAATAACAAGGCGTTCCTAGGAAGTGTGAGTCAATGACTTAGTCAATAGATAAGCGAGCTGCTAGTATAAACCAGCCATGGTGAAAGGAAATAAACTTCTGCCGCTAAGATACTCACAGTCTCCAGTGTAGGAAAATAGGATTCTCCAAGACAGAAAACTCACATGGTCAATAACATTCAAACTTAAAAAGAAAAACACAGTGAAATTCTACATCATCAGCTTTAAAAATGCCAATCAAAAATATGAACTGTGAACACAAAACATTTCCAGAATCCAGTAATTATTCCTTAAAACCGTCTATCGGCATTATGAGACTAGATACTTATTATACTGTAGCATTGGAAGAAAACATCTTCTATTGGTATACACACGCACACCCCTCATTGTGTAATTATCTTACTTGATATTTGATTGCTTTAGGTCATTCCAATGTGCCCTATCATAGTAAACATTTAAAGACAAATAGAGTTGGGATTTTTTCCTTCAAATTTAGCTGAATTTCTTTTGTTTTTGTAAGTTCCTGAGAATCTAAGTTGCTGTAGGTATTGAAGTTGGGACACCATGCTTTCAATAAATCATAATAGTAAAAAAAAAAAAAAAATGATGTGCCAGAGATTGATTTTGTGGGCACCTACCATTTTTCTCTCAGACATGTTATTTTGAGTGCCAATACATTTTATCCTACACAAATATATGGTAGTTTTAAACTCTATGAGTAAACATGGATTTTTATCAACCTTTCAATATAATTTCTGTCATAAATAAACTTTTTGAACGACAACAAAGTACAAAACCCTCTGAATAGATATGGTTCAAGCAAAACAAAACAAAACAAAACTTATCTTAATTGTAAGAATATAAAAGTCTATCATATTTATTTTAACCAATGACTGCAGATAGTGAAGTGTTTTCTTACTTTTATAAATTGATTATATTTAAGAAAATTAATTTTCTGGAAAGGTATGAGTTGAAAATACACTTTGAAAAAGCTGTTAATTAAATGGTCTATTTATCTTGCATATTGCTTTTAAATTGTTTTTCTTTATATATTTTTTGAGGTTCAATTTCTGCAAAAAAAAAAAATCACTCCATTGGTGTTTATCCCCTGTTCCTTATCTCATTATTATTCTAAATTAACAGAATTCTGTGAATATACTATATATGTGATGATAAGTTACTGTATGTTACATTCTAAAACATTAATATCAGGAAGAAGTAGCATATTAAAAGGAGAATATACTACAAAATTTAGAGATAATAGAGAGTAGTATTTAGGATCATAAGCTCCAGAATCCACCATGGATTCAAAATCCAGCTATATAATGTTGGGCCAAGTAAGTAATCCTTATATATGTCACTGTCTTCATTTATAAAATGGGCAAGTGGATAATAAACTGTTTATATAGTTTTGAAGGTCAAAGGAGCTAATAAAAGTAACAAATGTAAAAGTACCTTCCACATAAGACTCCATCATTATTAGTGACTTTGACTCAAGATGGTCTTCACACTACTTCATTTTGTTGGAAGTAGCTTTTACTTGTCAACATGAAGTTACTTTGTGATCATAACAACATGTTCTTCTTAAAAAGTAATAGGAAAATTCCATTTAGGAATCAAATAAGGGTCATTTAGAATATTGAAAATTAAGTGAGAATGTATGTGTAATGCAATCTTTCCCATTAGACAATGGTGTCAATCCCACAGGATGGTGAACCCTATTTTCTAGGTCACAATCTCTAGAAACATCTTCTTTCCAAAGGCCAAAGAATTCTTTGAGTCTGCCCCAAATGCTTTAAATGTATGACATCTTTCATGCCAATGCATACTCAGTCTCTCAAAAATACCAGTAGAAGGACTTGTTAACAATATCAAGAGATCGGAATTCATGGAACAGTGCAAGAAACCCCTCAAGCTTCGCCAATGATTAAGTTAAAGTTGTCAAACCATTTTGTGAAATGTTTTTATAAACAACAAAAATAAAGAGTGCCAATCATGGTCAAGTCAATGGTCTCTCTAGTTCTCTGTCTCCAAGAGGGCCATACCAGAAGGCACAGCGCTCTTGAGCATTTTTTTTTGTAGAACAACCAGAATTTTGTTGGTTTTTCAGCATGGTTGTCTCTTGAGGAAACAAGTCTCTGTTTGTTAGTTAACCCCTTCCCCCATCACCCAATGGAGAAAGGAAACAAAATACTATCCCAAGGTTTTCTGGCAGTTGCCTTCCCCATTCAGAGGTCTTTCCACTGTCTTACCCTCCAGGACTGACAGTTAAAGTATGGGCTTTTATTACCTCTCCCATTCTCCACTGAATTGAATAAGGTGATCAAATACAATTTCATGATCTCTATAAAGACGGTGTGCATGCACACGTGTGGTTGAACCTTGAATGTGCTTCTTCTGCATTTTCTTACTTCAGCCCGACTGCCTCGCCCCTCAGAGCCCCAAACAGCCATTCCCATCATTGGTCATGGGGTCCTGTCTGCGCCCCTCTTCATTACCCTTACTCAGAATGTGAAAGCCCCGTGTTCAGGATTCTTAATTTGGATCTGTTTCTCTCTGCCTCTCCACCTAATCCTTCTTCTCCTTTTCTTTCTCTTTTACTTTTCTTAAATATATCTTGCTTATTTTATTTGTCCACTGATATGGTCCACGTTATCATTCCCAGACTCTTCTCATTGTAGGTAACTGACAGCTTTACACAACAGCTAAATGTTCTCAAGCTATCATGAGTCAAGAACCAAGAAGTTGAATGAAAGAAAGAGAAAAAAGAGAGTTTCTTACAAGGCAGCCAAGATCCTTTATCAATAACACACTATAATTTTACATTTAAGAGGTAATAATTTATGTGATTTTTACATCTTTTTTTTTTTTTTTAATTTACCATGACCCTTTCTTCATTAACATGGATTGTGAAGCTAAGGCCTTCCAAAACCATTGTGCCTTCTGAGCCAAGTACAGAAAACAATGAAGCAAATTTGGGACCTTGAGCTGCATCACAGGCTCCTGGGGCACATAACAGTGCTCAACGTGGATCCACGTTTTCTCAGGTTCTACGGCTCGGGCGCTGCTAAGCACCTGACAGACTGCAAACTACCCATTCCTGCGGGGACACTTTGAGGGGCAGGAGGGCGAGCAGATGGGTCACAGAATGGCTACACAAAGGTGGGGTCCCAAGGAGACTGGGTGTTTGGAGCAAGTAGAAAGGAAGATGGGTTCATGTTCTGAGGACCAGCGACAGAAAGTAACTTGAACACCTCCCCAGACAGCAGGAGGGATAGATGCCAAAGATCAAAACAGATCAGGGAAGGCTCCTTTACAGGGTGGCAGTGAAGGGAAAGACCCCATGCACATTCCCGATATCTACTCCCTAATGGTATTTTCCTGTAGCTAGAAAGGTATGTGCCCCTGGGGAGGGGTGGGGGAGGACAAACTCCGGAGGACGGGATGTAAACTGAGACCAAGAAAACACTGAAATTACTGGGTTATTGGGAAATGACAGCACAAAACATTATATAAGCAGACCGCTGGGACTCAGAATAGAAATGAATTGAAAGAGAACATTAAATTTACATTACAACCATCTCATTACATATACACAGAATATACTCACAACCCTCTTTGGAAGACAGTTATTAATGTATAGGAAGTCATGTCTTCTTTTGCCACATGACTGTTATTTTAAGAAGTTGCTTTTGGTTTCTGTGACTGTAAGAGGTGAAGTTGGGAAGGCTGAAAACACAGAGTAGGGTCCAGTTTTCCACCATTCTTACATTAAATGCTTTCTCAGTCCATCTGCAGAGTGGATGCTTTATTTCTGTTTTCAAAGTGCACGTTCTTGCCCTTCAGTCTAGATGATGAAGGACAATTGCTTGTGTTTTCTGGCTTTCCTTGTTGGTCACAATGTTCCTAATTGTTTGAAGCCTGTGCCACACCTTTAAATATTTTGAATATTAGCCCTATCTTTCAACCTAAGTATGTCAAGGTAAGCAGCATTCTCCTAACATCACATTAACTCTTGAATTGTATCTCCACTCGGGGATTATGTTGCCCCTACTCAGGCATAGAAAAAATTTAGGAGAATAATAATACAAAATTAGGTATAAATTCTACAGTTTCACTGCTGTGGATGTTTCACACTCTTAAATAATTTCCATCCAGCTGCACAGAAAAAAAAAAAATTGAGTTCTTTTTCCCTGTAATGTATTCCTCTAAACTATGTAGAAAACATAATATTAAAATACAACTAATTTAGACCTAAATATAACATTGGCTAAATTTAACTGGCAGTTGCCAGATGGCACTTTAGCATCTATAGAGTAAAATGCTGATTTTACTGCCTTTGTAGGCCATAGAAAGTTTTGGCTTGTTTAAGAACCAGGGGAATTCCATTTTTAAAAAAAGGTTAGAACTATGGGTTAGCCTGGTGGTGGGTATTGAGGAGGGCACGTTCTGCATGGAGCACTGGGTGTTATGCACAAACAATGAATCATGGAACACTTCATCTAGAACTAATGATGTAATGTATGGGGATTAACATAAGAATAAAAAAATAAATAAATATAAAGAATAAAAAAAAAAGGTTAGAACTTATACACAAATTCAGCAAAGTTGCAGTACAAAATCAATGCCCAGAAATCACTTGTGTTTCTACACACTAACAATAAACAGTCCAAAAGGAAAATTAAGAAAATGATCTCATTTATAATAGCATCAAAAAGAATAAAAATTTAGGAATAAATTAAACCAAGGTGGTGAAGGATGTGTACAATGAAAGCTACGACAACATTGCTAAAATAAATTAAAGAAGACACAAATAAGTGGAGAAAACCGTCTATTCCTGGACTGGAAGACTTAATACTGCTCAAATGCCAGTTCTACCCAAAGCAATATATAGACTCAGTGCAATCCCTAGCAAAAATCCCAATGACCTTTTTTTCCCCCAGAATAGAACAATCCATCCGAAAATTCATATGGCACTTCAAAAGAACCTGAATATCCAAAACCATCTTGAGAAAGAAAAAGTTGGAGGTCTCACACTTCCTGCTTTCAAGACATATTATAAAACTATAGTAATTAAAACCCCGTGATAGTTGCCTGGAAATAGACATATAGGCCAGTGGAATGCTGAGCCCAGAAATAAACCCTCATAAATGACCACATGATTTTTGACAAGTACTAGGACCATACAATGGGGCAATAATAGTCTTTTCAACAGTATTTAGAAAACTGGGTATCCACAGTGAAGTTGGACCTTTATCTTATAACATGTACAAAGTCACGTCAAAATGCGGCAAAGACCTAAATGTAAGAGCTGACACTCTAAGAAGAAAATAGGGAGGAAAAGTTTTAAGACATAGAATTTGGCAATGATTTCTTGGATATGATACCTAAAGCACAAGTAACAAAAGGAAAAATGTGTTACTGTTGAGTTTTGAGATTCTTCATATGCTGCAGATACTAATGCTTTGCCAGGTATGTGGTTCACAGTATTTCTTCTGCTCTGTAACTTGTTTTTCTATCCTATTAACAATCTTTTGAAGAGTAAAAATGTTTAGTTTTGATGAAGTATAATCAATTGAATGTTGTCTCTTATAGATCAAGACCTGAGATCAAGAACCAGATGCCTGAGCTACCGGGTGCCCCATAATTCAATGGATTTTTTTAACTTACCTTGAGACTTCCTCTTTGACTCATGGACTGTTTAGATTCTCATCAGAACTCTATTGTCATTTGAACTGATGTTTACCTATAGGAAAGATAAGACTTTTCTGTGATTGCTTTCAAGATTTTAAATTTTTCCTTAGTTTTCAAAAATTTAATCATGATGTCTTAGCACGGATTTATCCTGTTTGGGGTGTGCTCAGGTCTTGAATCTATAGGTCAATGTATCTTGTCCAAATTGGGAAGCTTTTAGCCATTAGCTGTTTCAAGATCGTCTATTTCCTCTCCTTCTGGAACTACAGTGACACAAATATTAGATATTTTTTATAGTCCCACACATTCCTGAGGCTCTGTTCTATTAGTTTTTTTTTTTGGGGGGGGGGTCTGTTTTTTTTTTTTTCCTGTTGTTCAAATTAGGTGGTTTCTATTGTTCTATGTTCCAGTTCACTGGTTCCTTCCTCGGTCCGTTCAATTCTGAGGCTGAGCTCACCCACCAAGTTTTTTATTTGATTGCTCTATTTTCCACTTCTAAATTTTCCATTAGGTTAATTTTCACATTTCTTTGCTGAGACTTTTTGTTTCTTTGCTGAAGTTTTCTATTTTTCATTTGTCTCAAGTGTTTTTATAATAGCCGACTGAAGCACTGTTTCATGATGGCTTTAACATCTTTGCTAGATAGTTCTAACATCTCATCAAGGTGGTTCATCTATTAATTACATTTTTTTTAAGTTATTGAGTTTAAGATCTTCCTGGTTCTTAGCATAAGGATTTTTAGTTGCATCATGGACATTGAAAAGTTCTGTTAGGCGGCTCTGGACCTTACTAAAATCTTCTGTTTTAGTGGGCATCCTCTGCCACAGTGCTATGGAGGAATCGGGGACACCACCTCATTAGTGGCCAGTGGGGTAGAAGAACAGATGTTCCATTAACTTCCAATGAGACCCAGGAAGTGTGTGCCTCATTACCGCTGGGCGGGCTTGGGAGTTACCGCTGCCCATGGGGTCTCCCCTGACACGGACACTGCAGTGGGTTGTTACTGCTGGCTATTGATGAAAATACTGAGTCCCAACTAAGCCGTTTCAGTGGGAAGGGGGAGTAGTTTCTTGTTACTGCTGGCTGGGTCGGAAGTCCTTCTGCTTTCCACTGATGCCACAGGGGGGGACGTTCATTCCTGCTGACAGGGAGGAAACTCCCACCTCCCATGGCATCCTATGACACTGGTCTAGCAGGCATGTGAGGGTCCTCACTGCAGCTTCGACAGCATGAAGGTGTTCTGTGTGGTCTTTGTTGGCATGGGTGGGATAGGGCACAGAACTTATTTTTGTGGTGTTTGGCTGGAGTAGGGCCATGGTTGTTCAATTGTTTTCTATTTTTCTAAGATGCCCATTTTATTTTCTGTTGGCTAGAGAGGCCAGGCTTGGGTTGGGCCATTTTTATCTGTACTCATCAGCACGTCTGTGTTGCCAGCCTCCTCAGCCCCAAGTCTTGGATGTGATGTAAGAGACAAAAAGAAAGCCTGCAGAACTCACTGCCATGTGGTTCCTTGGGTTCTGAGATGCTCACCTGCTCTACCTTCTCTCCACCTTTCGAGTGCTGTTATGTTTGTTTCACAGATAATATATGGGAGGTTTAGTAGTACTTTGCAGAAGGAAGCAAGAAAAGTACATATACTCTATGTTCCTGAAAGTGGAAGAAGAGAGTACTTATTTGCAAACAAAAGTATCCAAAGGTTTTTGACTCAACTCCATTCCTGAAATGTGAGAAAAAAATCTGATATATGCACAAAATGCTCACGGATATTTTATTATTTTTGTAATGGGAAAAGTTAGAAATAAAAAGGTACCAATAGGAAGAAATTGGTTCCACATGTATTGCATGTGGAAAATATGCAATACTGTGTAAAATAATGCTGTAACTCATTTTTTACATCACATGGAAATATATTCATGATACATTTCTGAGTGACTACAAAGCAGATTGCAAATACAATGCATAGAATGAACTCCTTTGTAGAAAATACTGTGATATGTGTATGTATGAACAGTCACATAATTTTGCATTTATTTATGTAAGGGGATCCTTCTTAATCTCATTCTCTGTCTTGCAGCTTTCTTTTTTAAGTTCTTTCTTTTCTTAAGTTCTCATCTAAATTAAGTCTTCCAATCTGCCCACAGGGTCTTCCCAACCTCATGATCCCTAACTGTTGGTACTTTTCCCTTCAATTAGTTTTTTTTTTCCCCCCACACGATCCAATACTCTCACCTCCTCCAGATTGTTCTAGATTGTTCCTCATCTTTAGTTTCCCTCTTTCTATTGGAGAAGTCTGATTGGTCCATCACCAGGCATCTGCATTTTGTAAAAATCCTAAAGAGGCACCTCAGAACCTGAGTCTTCCCTTTCGAGTTGTTTTGTCACTTCTCCCACCCCACTTTCATCCCCAGCACGTGAACAGTCACACCAGTGACATGACCACTCTCTAGGCTTCGTGTCATCCCATTGCAAAGGTCGATGTTCTTTCTCCTACTGACCTTGCATGGATATTACATCAGCATGTAACCACATCTGAAGATTCCCTTCCTCATATGCTTTCTAAACTTAGCTTTCCGGAAAATACACCTAGACCTGGTTTTCTTCTTCCTGCCCAGGTTTTTCCCCTTCAGTGGGTTTTCATGGATCCAACTCATTTCCTCAATTTCGAGATGGTGACATATCCCAGCAATCATTCCTCAGAACTGTTCTGTCTGTCTCCACTCTTCTCCCCACACTTGTGTTTGTGATGCTCCTCCATTCATCTCCTCAGGGCTACAGACCATAAGAATAACACGTGTGTGCCAGATCCCTAAACAAACCTAAAAAAAAAAAAACCCATTTGCAATCAGAAGTTAGAATTTTTCTGTAAACTCCTGAACTAGAAATCCCACACACAGCATACAGTTTTATTTCAGACAGTAACATTTGCTGCAATAAAAATCTACTTATCAGTAAATAGAACTTCTCTTTTTCATTTCAATTCTTTAATCATTGTGAGTCAAACTGAATTATTCATAATTCTTAAAACAACATAATGTTTGGACATGTTTGCTGCAATTTAAAGTAGCAATTTAGATGGAAAGAAAACTTCTCTTTATTCATTTTAGCATATAAGTAAGCAATTAATCTCGGTTTGAGTTTATATGACTGTTTAGTAGTAATGCTTTCCCATCCATTTACACATTGAACTCAACATGCATTCTGTAATTTTTATTTCTTGTTTTTGTTGTTGTTGGAAATTTAGCCCTTGGGCAAAATAAAGGAAGTAATTACTTTTTGTCAAAATGTTGCAAGGCTGTAGCTCAAGGGTTATAAAGGAGACTTCCTCAAGTCTGTATGTCTTCTATTCCTACCATTATTTTACTTATTCTGAGAGCGCTTAGGAAGCAACACTCATCATGAATGGACTCACTATTATGCTTCTAATTTTAACAGAAGGTTTTGGATATGTGGTGTTGTAAATGAGATGTATTATTTGAAAAAAAAAAACGCATAAGTGAAAAGTTTTACCAATATTCTCCTTTGATATATTTCCATTTAAATGGCCAATTTTATTAAAGTCCAAAGGGACTCTAGCCACACACATCTTATCATTGGTAACCATGTCTCTTAACATCAGAGAAATCCTAGATCTAATGAGAAAACAGCCTTCTTAAAACAGCTCTTCAGAAAATGGCTCAAAGTCTACTCATACATTTAGATTTATTTGTGGATATAAACATGCATATTATAGACCATCTGCTTTTCACCTTTTCATGATTTATCATAGTTGAAAAATGCTGAATTTGTTACTATTTGGACAAGTAATTTTATGACTTTTTCATAGAGTGACTTAGCGTCTATTTATATGGGAGTGAAAATTACCTGGTGCCTCTACAAATGATTCAGAACTCGAATGAACTACGATGCTTTTATATTAAGAAGGATGTAACAAGAAGGAAGAAGAATACAGTATCAGTTTTAATATTGATAAACTCAGAATCCACCTTGGTGAAAATCTTGCATGACCCTACTTAAAGCAAGAATGGATTGAAATAGGCTGAAGTGTGGAACTAAGAAAAGGTATTAAACTATTTTTTTTTTCTTTTTCCATTAGGATCTCCCTACCTTATTTGGTACTCATCATTTATTTTAGGAAAAAAAACCCACACACACACATTTAAAATGATAAATCAGGGCTTGAAGTCCCAGCTTCCAACATAGAGGCTATCATACAGGTGCTCATGAGTGTACTTTTGGTTCAGTACCAGTGAGGCAGAGATGGTGCAGGAGCTGGGCGGTGGGAGGTCAGGGTGGTGGGTGCTGGGTGGATGATGTCCGAGGGGTCTGGGCAGCACCCCGTCACAGCGGCCCAGGCTGGGTCAGCTCAGCTGCTTTCTGCCGGGGCACAGCAGCTTCAGGAGGGGGCACAGTCTGGGGACAGGTGGTTGTTTCAGGTGGGGTGATACCTGAAGGGGCCGTCTGCTGGACAGCCCTGCCAGTAACACCAGGAATACATCTTTTATCCTGGGCATATGGGTGGTCCATAGAGCAGCCTTTCTTCCCCTTGAAGGAAGTCCTTCTTGTCCTGAGAGAAGCCCGTCCAGGATTCCAGTGGAGGTCTCTTTCTGGGAGGAACACAGAGGCGGGTGTTCTAGGGTACAAAGAGCTGATTTGGCGGCCACTGCAGATATTCTTCCTCTCCCACCCTCACCATCTCTGTAGGTTCTTCACCTTCTGCCAGCACCTTGTTGTTGGCTTGTTAGCATGACCCAGACTCTCATCCCCGAGGGCCACGTGCCGCTGATGCCGAGGCTGCTGCCTCTGTTCTTCCACCGTCCAGTGTTGGCCAGTGTGGCAACTGTATCCTCCTCTTGGTCTCAGGTCATTGTTACCCCTGCTGGGATAGACATTCTTCTGCCCGCGGCTCTGTTGGCGTAGAATCTGTGGTGAAGTTCCTTCTTGTGGGCCCCTGCAAGAAGTGTTCTCTCTTTCTGAATAAAGACTTCCAAACCTATAAAGCCCAGAGTTTCAGGGACAGGAGGTAAGACTCCCCAAGTGGGTCACTGGGGGATGAGGATAAGAGAGACTCCTCCCACCTGCACCTTGGCCCAGACTCATATCATCTTCCAAAATGTGTACTTCATCCTGGAGGATGGTGTCCCATCCTTGTAAGGCATAGTCCCCTGCTGAGCAGTATCAGCTGCAGGTGACTTTACCAGGTCATCCTAATGCTTCCACGGGCAGCTGTAATGGAGCTGGTATGGTTTGTGATCAGAACAGTGGATGCACCAGCCTGGGCCCATCCCCTGTCTCTAGCTATAAGTTGAGTCCTCATTGAGTTACTGGCACGTGAGAGCTTCTGACGAAGGAACAGATATCTGAAGGATATCTGTTCCTTCGTCAGATATTCCAAAGCCCCTCACGGAATGGAAATGACTAAGCCCCTGAAAGTAAGAAAGGTCAATTCACATTGAGAATATATATAATTTCTAAGCAGGATGACTCAGTGGGTACATGATAGCCTTGTTCGCCGAGGGTAATGTGACCATATGGTCACTTGCTGCCCTCGGGACAGGACCCGGTAGCACACTGGGAGTTGTTTTAGAAAAGACATATAGTCCTTCGCAGAAGATAGCCTGACCTTGCTCCAGAACCTGAAAGGTCCACACCGTGAGCTCCTCGGTGGGGTTCACGTCTTCTCTCATCACTAATATCCCCGGAATGAGAAAGTACCAGGTCTTGTGGCCCATGTGGCACTGTAGCTCAAACCTTTGCCTGGGACCACAGCAGAATCTTTTCTGCTCAGAACCCCCTCAGAGCCACCACATTTGGAGTCAACTGCAATCTGAGCTGAAGCAACATTCTCAAGTGTAGAGCACATTGCTGCCACAGCCTGGCGTAATAGGCACCGTATGAGTCCAGATTCTTCAGAGGGATGGAAACTGGGGCAGGATTTCTGTTACTGTCTTGTGGTAGACTTCCCTCTTCTTTGGGAAATCCAAAAAGATATTATTCTTAAGACCTTCAACTGATTGTATGAGGCCCACCCATGTTATGGAAGGTAGTCAAAATTTATTGATTCTAAATATTAATCATATCTGAAATATACCCTCCTAGGAACATCTAGACTGGTGTTTGCCCAGACAACTGGTCACTATACCCTACTCAACTTTGCACATCAAATTACCCATCACAGGCATTGTTGTGCCTTCTTCATGATGAGAAGTGTGTGATTCAATAATTTCTCCCTTAATTTTAGTAACGAGTTCCAGCATCCCCTTAAATAAAAATCCCACATCTAAATATTTTACTAACATGGCAGGACTCTGAATGTGCAAAGAGTATATCTCCATCCTATGGAATACATCTGTCTCCAGCATGGGTATATGACCTATTAGCATGATGCCATCGATTTAATGGATTAATATGCTATCAGCAAGATGTTCAGATAATTCAGGTCTCTCTGGAGGACATTATGGCAGAGGGTTGGATATTTAACCTAGCCTTGGGGCAAAACTCTAAATGCACACTGTTGTTTTATCCATGTGGATATGAACTTGTTCTGATCCCTTTTCTGACTGTAGCCAGATAAACTATGTTTACGTACTCTCGTAAGGACAGAGACTGAGGCATGGATGCTAAAGCCTGGTGAAGTGTTCAGAAGCATATTTTCATCTTCCCAGACCCACATGTGCTTTGCAGGACACTGACTGGAAATTGAAATGGTGATATGAAAGGGACCACTTCCAGACCCTTTGTATTTGTAGGGGTGGCTCTTAATCCCTAAGGGATGGAATATTGCTGTTGATGTTAAGTCTTGGCCATATGGGGAGGGGGACAGTTTTAAGGGCATCCACTTGATCATTTGTATATGACAGCTTCTGAGCCACTAAGTAAGGCCCCAGTATGGGAACGGTGACAAATTCAGACATGCCTACTGTATTTATTTATGTAAGAACTGAAGACATAGCCATTGGGTGGGTCTGTGGACTGAGTGGGCCTGTTATAGACAGACTTTACTCAGGAGTTCATTTGTTACCTGGTACCCATGTGCTCCCAATTTAATAAGGAAGCATAAAGATGTTTCAAGTCTCTGAACATTACAGCTGACACAGACCCATGTACTGCACTTACCTGGAATAAATTATTGGGCATCCCCTTACCTTAGTGCTAATGACTTTGTCTATACAAATTCTAGACTGTGTTTGTACTGTGTGCAAATTATGAAGATTTGCAATATATCCAAGCCTTGATTTCATCATCAGGTAAATGGAAATATTAGAGCAAGAAAATGGGCGGATTTCGTCAGTGTCTGAGTAACTCTGAGTAATCTGATTATTATTGTCCCCTTTCTTGTAGCTAGATTAATATAAATCACATAGAATGCATGTGATAAAAATGTGATATCCCAAGAATTAAATTGTTATAAGATGCATTTAACTGGGTTGTCCACTTGAAAGACAATATTCCTGAAAATAATAAAATGGATACTTTAAATGATCATGGAATGTTGAGACATTTAAGATTATAGCATTCATGTAAGACAAAATTTTTATTTGCTAGGAAAAAAATGTGAAATTTCTGTTTTCTGAGTTTCCCAGTGATATGGGACAAATAATACCTCAGATATGCAGTTAATCTGCATTAAGTTCTCCAGGAAATTTCTCAGTGATGAAGAGCATGCAATGTGGTGGAGGACATGCTGGCCTATTTACAAATGTAAACATTTATGTATCATTTTTTTTCCTAGAAACTAACAGATATGTGCCCTAACAAATAAAAAAACCAAACATATATTTTCCTATTGGATAAACAGGGTGTGTGGTCAGGGAGCCGGGTTGGGGGGCGGGGAGTTGAATGGGAATGTAGAATACCATATTCCAAAAGAGATGCCTTCAAACTACATTTCAAAAATCAAATTTAAGTTATAAAGTCTGGGAAGCCTTTATTTGCTCCTTTTGGGGAGTAGAGAATTTGTAAATTTTAATACAAACCTCACAATCTTAAGTCTGCTGTCATTCCGAAGTGCCATATTTAATGCAGATTACACAGTAGGGTCACCCTTTACTCTAAGACAAGACTTTCGGCTCTTTTTTCTTTTTCCCCTGATAGATCTAGAAACAAAACTACTTTAAGAAATAAAGTTACAATTCAGCAATATTTAGGGAAAATGGTTTACATAAAAACATGCAAAATAATATTTCTTTTGCTCAAAATTTAAAACGTAAATGATCAAGAATCCCTGCAATATTAAAATATTCTTACATATACTGCAAAATGTAAGGTTTTCTGGGAAATAACACCTGCCATTTTGTAGAGCACCCTCAAGTATTTCACTAGAAACAAATGAGGAATGGGTGGTTTATCCAGCTCCTTAATATGACTAGCAACTTCCTACAGAAAAATACGGTGCATGTATTTCAGATGTATGCCTCAACGCTTTCTTTCAAGAATAACAGAGCCCAATGACAACTACTAAGAATATTATAAATTTACCTTTGGATATAGAGTGAGAAGCACGCAGCATTGTACAAAGGACTTGAGGCAATATTTTTAAACCTAGGATTTTCTAGTTTTTCTTGAATATGGCTCCCAAAGGGAAATATACATGTCAAAACAAAGCAGGTGGAAGCAAAAGAATTCACACACAGAGAGATTTAATTGCAAGGGGACTCAACATTGCCTCCGGGCATATTTGCAATAAGAGTATTAATGACTGAGTAAGAAACATGGCAAGAAATATTTGATGTTGCTCAAGGAACAATAAAAGACCTAAAAATGTGCCTTAATTCAGTGGAGGGGAGTAAAGAGTGGACAACATTTTTACTTAATTATATAAATCTTTATATACTGCTATATAAAGATCACATGATCCCAGAAAGAATGCAGCACGGGAGGGGTGGAAAATGAAACCAGGAAAATGGACATGAGGTTGCCAGGGTCTGGGCGGAAGTCCAATTGCCTACTGGTCTTTGTGTTCATGCAGTGGGAGTTTGTCAAGTGGCTGAGTCTGTGCTTTAGTTACTGATACGCACACTCTTTGCTTTAGAATTGTATTTTCCAGATCTAAAA
This sequence comes from Mirounga leonina, assembly GCF_011800145.1. Lineage (NCBI taxonomy): Eukaryota > Metazoa > Chordata > Mammalia > Carnivora > Phocidae > Mirounga > Mirounga leonina. The sequence goes on along the minus strand of NW_023270320.1, from coordinate 39,043,819 downwards.
CTTGAGATATGCCTTCATAGAAAAATGCAATCATTCTGCTATATGACCGATTTTCACATTTTTGAAAATGACTCTCAATTTTTCCTTTCTTCTTCCTAACCTTCCCTAACTCTTCCTTCCTTCCTTCCTTCCTTCCTTCCTTCCTTCCTTCCTTCCTTCCTTCCTTCCTTTATTTATTTATTTATTTATTTATTTATTTATTTATTTATTATGTTATGTTAATCACCATACATTACACCATTAGTTCCTGATGTAGTGTTCCATGATTCATTGTGTATAATACCCAGTGCTCCATGCAGAACGTGCCCTCTTTAATACCCATCACCAGGCTAACCCATCCTCCCACCCCCCTCCCCTCTAGAACCCTCAGTTTATTTTTCAGAGTCCATCGTCTCTCATGGTTAGTCTACCCCTCCGATTTCCCCTGCTTCATTCTTCCCCTCCTGCTACCTTCTTCTTCTTCTTTTTTTTTTTCTTAACATATATTGCATTATTTGTTTCAGAGGTACAGATCTGAGATTCAACAGTCTTGCACAATTCACAGCGCTTACCAGAGCACATACCGTCCCCACTGTCTATCACCCAGTCACCCCATCCCTCCCACCCCCCACCACTCCGGCAACCCTCAGTTTGTTTCCTGAGATTAAGAAATATTATGCTGAGCGAAATAAGTCAATCAGAGAGAGACATGTATCATATGACCTCACTGATATGGGGAATTCTTAATCTCTTTCTTCCTTTCTTAAACCTTTCCTTACAGGACACGACCTGGTACTCTCTGTGACCTTCCCCTGGACCTCGTGTCCAGAAGGACTTGGTGCCTGCTGCTGCTGGTATTGCCAGCAGACAGCATCTGGCTTTGGGCTCTCTAGATACTGCCTCCAGCAGATGCCAAGCTCAAATTCTTTCCCAGAGAGTCATACCTGTGACCAGCCAATGTGTAAATAGAAAGGCTTGAGTATCCTGCAACTCTAGGAAAATTCTGAAAGGCCATTATAATTCCAGAATTTCCCAGTTTTGTTCAAGGTTCTTATCTTAAGCTTCACCTCTGCTGCTCCTGCCAAGGAACCTGAGCCACAAGGAGCTGTGTGTCAGGTTAATAAAACGGAGCAACACTCCGTGCAGAAGCGACGGGCCAGCAGCATGGGTAGCATTCAATACTTCAGCGGACATCAACACACCATTGTTAACTGATGTCTGTCATTTGCATTAGGGCCTCTCTTGCTGTTGTACATTCTCTGGGTTTGGACAAATGTATAATGACATGTATCCATCATTAAAGTATCACAATGAGTAGTTTCAATGCCCTAAAAATTGCACCTCTTCACCCCCGCCCCCAAATCCATGGAAACCACTGATACTTTACTGTTTCCATATTTTCCACTTTCCAGAATGACATATAGTTGCAATCATACAGTATGTAGCCTTTTTAGATTGGCTTCTTTCACTTAGTCATATGCATTTAAAGTTCCTCCATGTCGGGGCGCCTGGGTGGCTGAGTCGGTTAAGCGACTGACTGCCTTCGGCTCAGGTCATGATCCTGGAGTCCCGGGATCGAGTCCCGCATCGGGCTCCCTGCTCGGCAGGGAGTCTGCTTCTCCCTCTGACCCTGCCCCCTCTCATGTGCTCTCTCTCATTCTCTCTCAAATAAATAAATAAAATCTTTAAAAATAAATAAATAAAAAAATAATAAAGTTCCTCCATGTCTTTTCATGGCTTGATAGCTCATTTCTTTTTAGCACTGAATAATATTCCATAGTTTGGATGCTTGTTCTTAAATGGTATAGAACATATGAAAAATGATGTAATTAAAAGGTAATGAAGGATCTTAGCAAAAACCAGAAAATCCAGTTTAGCCAAAAACAGAACCCATGAGGAAAAAAAAAATCTCTCTGATTTATTTTAGTGAATATTTTAAAAGAATTTCATTTATTAAAACAGAAATTACAAAAATGAGAAAATTTAACTCCTGAAATGAGAGAAGACAAAGTTAAAGAAATAAGATCAAAACAGCATCATTACAGAATTCATAAGTAAATTAGGAAAAAGCAAAAAGCATAATAAATGCAGCTGACAACTAAATTATGAATAAATAGTAAAACTTTGGGGCAATCACAGTGAATGTGAAAGTCAAATAAATTAGAGCACGTATAAAGAAAGGCCAAAATTTGCTTCATAGACGACAGCAAAATCATTGTTCCTAATATAAAAAACTAAATAAATAGTTTAGTTCCGTTATGCAAAGAATAAAACTAAAGGAAAACGATGTTTATGAAGATCCCATACAGAATTATTAATTGGAAAACATCTTGATATTTCAAGAGTAAAGAAATATTCAGGCATGCAAGTCCTGGTGGGGGGAGGAGGAAGACTCACCTCATTTGGGGGAGGGAGGAGTCAGACTTGCAGAGGCTGCTTTCCATATGGCTGCAAGTTGAGTAGAGGCACATTCCTGGATGTGCTTACAAGGCAACAGGGCTTGCCCTGTGGTGCCCCCCCCACTACCGGGGCCTCCGCCACCTGCCATCATCCATCCAGGGCGCCAGCACAGTGAGGGGGGACCTCCAGCCCGGGGGTCCATAGAGCACCTACTCTAGACTGTGCACGTTCCGGTGTTTACATGGGAAAAGAAAGAGCTCGGTTGTTTAATCTTGGTATTTGGGGTCCCAGTTTATGTTAATCCAAACCTATAATCAGTTACTGCATGTGGTCAGACCGGTTTAGGGGACCCTAGCCCTTCTCTGTTTTGTCTCTGCATCAAGAAATACTGCTGTACTTTTCCAGACACCACGCACGAGTAGGGCTAACGAAATCGGCGGCTTGGATTCTGATTTTTAGACCCTAAGTAGCCACAGCCAGAAGGGAGGAGGTCTTACAAGGGTCTCACTGAGAACCTGCATGATCTATATGTAATGATCGATGTGACTTTCAGGTTTCCTTCTTTGAGGAGACAAGAGGAGACAAATATTCCTTCTGGGGGCAGAACCCAAACTGTTTGTTCACACAAACCAGTGCAGTAGCCAGAGTTAGGGGACTGCATCCAAGGAAGCCACCTTTCCACCCACTTCCATCCTCCCTTCCTTCCAGAGGAAAAGGACTTCCAGAAGTTTGTGGGATGCTCGGATTTCACAATGAAGACAATATTTTAAGTCTGCCTTCTGTGTCAGCCCATGCAACTGATTCTGGTCAAGAGGACAGACATATAAGGGTAGGGTTGGTGCCACTCCTTGGAAGTGACTTTAATGGGAGAGGACTTTTCCTTTCTCCACTTCCTGTTTCCTTGCTGCCTGGATTGGAAATGAGGGCTGTCCCTCAAGTGCACATTCCACACCCTGAAGTTCCCTTGGTAATAGTCCTATACAACAGACCAGCACAAAAGCCAGTGTCCTTGACCATGGGATGCAGTATTCATCCAAAGTGGGGTACTTTATATAGACTTTAACAAGAAAGAAAAATCTCACATTATTATACTGGTCTATTTCTTACAACTCACTCTAATCCTAATCTATAGACCAAGGAAAGACAAGTGATTTCTTTTATAAGCCACAGGGAGCCATCGGATTGTTCTATTCAGAGAAATAGCTGAGACATATGTGTGTTTTAGCAAAATCACATTGAATTATTGAGTGGAGCAACTCCCCAGTCAAGCTCACCAGCCAAGAGGCGATTGCAGTGATGTAGAGGAGGGTTATGGGCAGAACATTGAGGTACTTATTTATGAACATACTGGGGTTAGGATGTGAATCATCCTAATAGATAACCCGCATCTCAGCATATCAGCCTAGGGGTCAGAATACAGGTGAATGCAGGGTAAAGAGTGGTAGTGGTCATTGCTGAAAACTACAAACATCAATGAAATGCTCAAGCATGTCGATTTTACATAATGGGCAAAAACAAAGCACAGCAATATGAAAAGAACCACAATGCCTACAAAACCAGGAAGAGCTGTGTACATGAGTCAAAATAAAACCAGGTAATGGGAGAAAAAGAAGTAGTATATCACAATAGATAACATCAGTTTTTCAGAGAGTTCATTAACATCAACAAATAGAAAACTTTCTGTGATTATTTTGGCAGCATGGAGGCCATGAGGATGCTTTGGAAGAATGTAGTTTAGTAGATAGGTGGCATACAAGCCAGAAATCAGTAACTTCTTAAACATTTTAGCATAACTTAGTGATCTGTGCATGGTAAGATACTGCTACCCACTAAAATAGGATAGACACTTTGAAGATGAGCTTTAATTGTTCAGTCTTGGTGAAAGGTCGATAGATCTATCCATGTTTCTTGATGGTAGATTTTGTAAAACTACACATTTAATAAAGTAGGTAATACTGCTGACAACCTATAATTTGAAATGATACCCGAGTACATGGCAAGGATGAGGATCTCACTAATACTGCCTGAGCCTGGTAAGTGTTAGGGATGTGCTATGATGGGAAAGGGGGACTATCCATTGTTCTGGCATCCTATTTCCATGAGGACAGTTTTCCACAAGACTGGCACGGCTGGGCTTTCTCTGTGCCTTTCGCCACAGAGAACTACAAACACATTTGAAGAGGGGATGCAGGTTGAGGTCACTATTGGGCCATTTCGCTCTGGTATAATAATCCAGTCTACTAAAAGACTATCAGTACTGGGATTTGTTGCATTTCCTTCCTCTCTGGCCCAGAGGAGTGTGAGGAAACAGCCCCAGGAAGCACGTCTGTTCTACAGAGTTCCACTTTCTTTCTCTGAATGATTTCTCTGTGGTCCCCGGTAGAAGTGAAGGGGAGGGGAGGCAGAAATGTTGATAGGACAATGAATATGGTGGTCCGCACCATTGATCTCATTGGGTATACCGAGCGATGTGAAGAACAGATAAGTAAGTGGGACATTACAACACAATATAAACAATACTTTCCTTTAAGAGAGAAAATAACACTTATAGTGAATATCAAACACATTTTCTGGTTGACCAGAACCTTTGTGCACCCTTAATATTTTGGGAGAATTTTCAGCTTTATGAGTCCCAATTTCCCCAGGTAAAACCTTGAGAACTTGCCTCTTCAGCTTTCTTGAAAATGAGGACTTGAGGCTTATTCTAGGTTCCGCTAATCAGAACAATTACTATAAGGAGCGAGTTGGAAGTGTGCAACTTGAGAGGGACACTATCCATGGATTCATGGTGCCAACATGGAGAGCAGCAGTGGCTTCCCACGTTCAGTGTGATAGCAGTTGCAGAGGAAGTTCATGACCTAGATCTGAAGTCTGAGTGAGCAGAGATAGTGATACCAATAAAGTCGAACCCATAAGAATCCCACAAACTAAAACATCTGGTTTCCAAGGCAGCAACAACAGTGGGAACAGTCTCTTTATCAGGGCATTTCCATGGTGTAGTTTGGGACCTTTTTACTGGAGCATAACCCTGGACCCCTTTCTCCACTTGGTAAATGATTCTGTGAGCATCTGTTGCTTATATCAAAACATACCTACTGACACAGATGTATCAAACCTAGACGTTGGGGCTCAAGGGACCTTCCTGGAGGAAGTAGCACGTAAACTAAATGCTAAGTTGAAACTTAAGCAAATGAATGAGAGTAAGAGAGCAATGCATCTGAAGGAATAGAAAACAGGTTAAGAGGACTGAGACACTGTACAAAGATATGCTGGCCTCCCAGAAATGAAAGAATTTCAAAATCACTGGAAAATAAGGAAAAGGGAAGTAAGGTTAGAGAGTAAAAAAGGCATTAAATCTTCCAAACCACAATAAAAATATTGCTACATGAAAGATAAATGTAAACTCCTTAAAGGGTATTAACAAAGAGAATGATACGTCCAGATGTTTAAAAAGAGAGAGAGAGATCTCTATGACTGCATTGGAAGATGCAGTACTGAAGAAGTGGAGAGGAGGTAAGAGACTGTGGTTGTAATATAATCAAGAAAGGAAGGGGGCATAGACTAGGAAATGGAAGTGGGTATGAGAAGTGAATTAATTCAGGAGCTATTTGGAACTAATATAAAACAAGTCTTGGTGATTAGTTAGGTGTGTTAAAGCAGAGAGAGGAAATAGTTACCCAAGATAATAGTATAGATTATTGGGTAGTGAGGTGGTAGTTATTGAAATTGTTAGGACAGTAGGAGAAAATGAATCAGGTTTGGAAAGGAAATGACACCTAATTTTTGCAATTTATGCATTAGGCATGCAAGCCATGTGATATTCAAGTGAAGATGGGCATGTTGGCCCAGGAGAGAGATCTGGGCTTCCATCATCATCTTTGTTTCCATCTTCATATAAATAGTAACTGAAGGCATCAAATTAGCTGGGATTTTTCATGGAAAGTGGGAAGAGTATAAGAATAAACTGGGCACAACTATGATGAAATAAATCCTTAATATATGGTCAACAGAAGGGAATTTCACAAGGTAGGTGAAGTTGAGGCGATTGGAGAAACTTAGGCAGCCAGGAAGGATGTTGTCCCAGATGCCCAGGGAGGAAATTGCTTTAAGAATGTTGGAGCAATTAAGGGAGATAAATGATGATCTTTGTGGAAATGATTTCTGTGAAATGGTGGGGATAGAGCCGGACTGCAGTTTGTTCATAACTGTGGGCAATGAATGCATGAGGACGCTGAATGCTGACAGTTTTTAGGAAGTATGGTTACAGAGACGAAGGTAAAGACTTGGCTTTTGGAGTTGGATTGTAGAACTGAATGTAGTACAGAAAAGGGTTCTGTTTATTATTTACCTATTACTTTCTTTCAAGGATGGGACAGAATTGAGTCTGATTAAGGCCTGATCTAAATGATCCATATGAAGGGAGCTGGGAAAAGTGGAAATTACAGAAGACAATAGGGTGCAATAAACTGTCTACATTAAAACTCTGTAACCTACTTTCAACAAGTATGATTGGCACTCCATTTCACATAGTCTGCAAACGTGGAGATTCCTATAAGAAAGGCTTAACAATTCAATGTATTTGTCTTTCTTAAAATTCCATAGAAATATTTTAAAACATAAGAGATTTAAATTATATCTGTGGTATTGTGATAAAGAAATATAAAATTAATTGCAAAAAGACAATAGTAAAGAATTATGTTAAATAGTCATCCTTTAACAGAGTAGCTAGAAAGAAACAAAATAAATAGTTTTAGGCTGTAATTGAAATTTCATGATATATAGTGGGTACGGAAACAACTAAGACATTGTAGAGTTAAAAAAAAAAAAGTCCAAAACCTCACAGGTACCCTCTAAATTTCCAAAGGAGATAGAATGTTTCTCAACCAGAGAATATAATTTTCAACAGGAACATTGGGACCAAGGCTGCAGCCTGCTGATAAGAAGGACAATGAGTGCTATACCACTAAAAGTGGTTCCAGGGAATATGAACTATTTAAATTGAACACAATATAAAATCTCAAAATATGTCAGCACAACATAAGAAAATTATTTTATAATGTATATGCAGAGGAATTTAGAAAATAAGGTTTGTGTAATAGGGGAACCAACAAAATTCAGGAATGTAGGATAAGGTTCAAGTATCTTAAAGTGATGCCTCTATTGTCCAAATATTGCCATTGTTGTTAAATAACACGAAGCAATAATGTGACTGTGAAATTGGAAGTGAAATCAAGTCTTCCATTTTTAGAAACTATTTTCAGAAAGGTCTGTCGAACAACACAAGGAGTGAGTTCTTGAGAAAAGTAAGATGTTCAGGTTAAATAGAAGATGGTGTCATTGAAATTGTTCTAATTTTAAAATGCAATTATTCAACTAGCGTATGTTATCTTCACTGAGTTCCTTGGTGGAAGCTTAAACACTTGGGTAGGATGCAATCTTGAAATATTTAAATGTGGAATATGACTAATATTGACAGAGGCTTCTCAGAAATTTAACCTGGGTAACTGTGCTGTTGAAGCATAGGTAGTTTCGGAAATAACAGTTTCATGAAGAAGGTGGCTCATTGTTATTTCTTATGAGGAGAAAATGTGTCTTTTATTTTCACATTCCTCATATTTGTGTTCAGATTTATGTACCTACGTTAAATAACATTTTATTTTCATTTCTGAAACTACTGTTTCAAGAGCTAATTTGTGAACACAGTTATACAAATTTTACTTGTTAAATGATGTCATTGGGAATGGCTGAGTAAGGATCTATGAGCATTTTCTCTTCTATAAAAGACTTGAGAACACTGGCAAAAGTTGACAAAACCAGCATTTTCAGTTATCTGTAAATGAACCACCAGCTTGCGTTAATCTGGGGAGCACTTATTCAAGAATAGCTGAATCTCTCTAAAGACTGATTTTTTCAGCATTTTAACTTTTTTTATCCCTGGCCCCACTCCAGCTCGATGGCATTCTTGAGAATACGCATTCTGTAGCCATGAGGAAAACCAGAAACCAAGCTGCCTCCAGAGGAATAAAATCAGAACTGAAGCTCTTTTAAAGTCCCATATTCAAAACATTGCTTATTATTTGACCTGTCCACTAGTCCCTGAAAAATCCATGTTCAATGCCTGTCAGTTACTTGACCTGACTTGCTGATCACCCAGTGTGAACAGCATTTTCCTCATGGGCATTATTCAAAAACAATTAGCACCAATCATTTAACATTGCAGCTGCCAGACACTGAGGTAAGAGCTGGGAGAAAAAAATAAGCTCACCCTAAAACTTAAAAGGAAAAGTCAGGGAAAGAGATGTCCATAGGAACTTTGAAACATTCTGACATAAACACTGAGTGTTAGGGGCACCTGGGTGGCTCAGTTCGTTAAGCATCTGCATTCAGATCAGGTCATGATCCCAGAGTCCTGGGATTGAGCCCCGCTTTGGGCTTCCTGCTCAGCAGGGAGCCTGCTTCTCCCACTCTTCCTGACTCATGTCTCTGTCACTATCACTGTCTGTCTCAAATAAATAAATAAAATCTTTAAATGCTGAGTGTTAAAGGCATACCCCAACACACACACAGACCTGTGTGGTACAGACTGGGAGTCTTTATGATTCCAGGTGTGTGAGTAGAACTATCAAATCATTAGCTAACCAGAAGAGTCTTCAGGGCTCACATACAACAGAGAATACAGACTTTACAGAATCAGTTCAGAGACCCACTAAACTAATTTCAAGAACAACAAACCCTAGGGAGGGAGGTGAATCTAATTTCTTGAGTTGTTACATAATATTATTTAAAATGTCCAGTTCTCAACACAAAATTATGAGACATGCAAAGAAAGTGAGGTGTTTACAAAGAAATAAAAATAATCTGTAAAAATGGTATTCAAAGAAGTCCAGGCCTCAGATTTACAGAGCAAAATTTTAAATCAGCTATTTGAAATATGTTTTAAAAGCTAAGGGAAAGCATATCTAAAGTATATTAATAAAATGATAGAAATGCTATCAAAAAAGACCCAAGTGGCTTGGCATCAGGGAAATCCAAATCAAAACGTCAATGACATACCACCTCACACCAGTCAGAATGGCTAAAATCAACAAGTCAGGAAACGACAGATGTTGGCAGGGATGTGGAGAAAGGGGAACCCTCCTACACTCTTGGTGGGAATGCAAGCTGGTGCAGCCATTCTGGAAAACAGTATGGAAAAGTTGAAAATAGAGCTACCATATGATCCAGCAATTGCACTACTGGGTATTTACCCCAAAGATACAAATGTAGGGATCCGAAGGGGTACATGCACCCCGATGTTTATAGCAGCAATGTCCACAATAGCCAAACTATGGAAAGAGCCAAGATGTCCATCAACAAATGAATGGATAAAGAAGATGTGGTATATATATATACAATGGAGTATTATGCAGCCATCAAAAGGAATGGCTGCCAAAAAGGAATGAAATCTTGCCATTTGCAACAACGTGGATGGAACTGGAGGGTATTATGCTGAGTGAAATAAGTCAATCAGAGAAAGACATGTATCATATGACCTCACTGATATAAGGAATTCTTAATCTCAGGAAACAAACTGAGGGTTGCTGGAGTGGTGGGGGGTGGGAGGGATGGGGTGGCTGGCTGATAGACACTGGGGAGGGTATGTGCTATGGTGAGTGCTGTGTAAGACTGTTGAATCACAGACCTGTACCTCTGAAACAAATAATACATTATATGTTGAAGAAGAAGAAGAAGAAGAAGAAGAAGAAGAAGAAGGGGAAGATGATAGCACGAAGGGGAAAATGAAGGGGGGGGAATTGGAGGGGGAGATGAACCATGAGAGACTATGGACTCTGAGAAACAAACTGAGGGTTCTAGAGGGGAGGGGTTAGGGGATGGGTTAACCTGGTGATGGGTATTAAAGAGGGCATGTACTGCATGGAGCACTGGGTGTTATATGCAAACAACGAATCATGGAACACTACATCAAAAACTAAGGATGTAATGTATGGTGATTAACATAACATAAAAAAAAAGATCCAAGTGAAAATTCCAGCACTAAAAGTACAGTATATGAAATGAAAAATTCAGTAGAAGAACTTGACAGCAAATTTGAGCAGGAAGAAGAAAGAAAAATAATGAAGTTGAAGATAGGTCAGTCAAGATTCTCTAGTCTATGGAACAGGGAAAAAAAAGAATGAAAGAAGAAATTAATACAGCCCCAGAGGCCCGTGTGACATCAGATGTATCAACATAAGCACAATAGAAGTTCCAGAAAAAAGAGGAGAGAGAGAGAGAGAGAGAGAGAAAGAGGCAGAACAAATATTTGAAGGAAGTCCAAACCTTCCCAATTTTAATAAAAAAATTTAAAACATTAATATGACATGTAAGAAGCATAATGCCAGGTGGATAAACTTAAAAGAGGTCCACATCTAGACACATTATAATCAAATTGTCAAAACACAGAAAGAATATCAAAACCAGCAAGCAAGAAGCAACACATTTGTATAAGGGATAATCGAAAAATAAACAGCAAATTTCTCACCAGAAACTGTGGAAGCCAGAGGCAGTGGGTATTCAAAGAACTGAAAGAAAAACACTAGTCAACCAAGAATTCTATATCCAGCAGAACAGTTCTTTAAAAATAAAGGAGATAAAAGGACATTGTCAGATAAATAAAAACTGAGAGAATCTGTCACTAGAACAACTGCCCTCCAAGAAATAATAAAAATAGCCCTTCAAAAAACCTAAAAGGACACTAGACAGCAACCCATGCACAAATAAAGAACAGTAGTAAAGGTCACTGTATTGGTAAAGATAAAAGGCATTGCAAATGTATCTTTTTCTTTGTAACTCCTTTTCCCTCCTATCTGAGTTTAAATACTGCATAAAACAGTAATTATAAAACTGTAATCCTGCATATACGATGCAGAGAGGTGTCATTTGTGTGACAATAACAGCACAGAGGAAGGTGGACAGAATAGAAATATATAGCAGCATAGTTTTGTATACAACTGAAATTTGTTTCGTATTATTCCAATCTGAATAGCTATAAATTAAAATGTTAGGTTTAGGGCACCTGGTGGCTCAGTTGGTTAAGCGACTGCCTTCGGCTCGGGTCATGGTCCTGGAGTCCCGGGATCGAGTCCCGCATCAGGCTCCCTGCTCTGCGGGGAGTCTGCTTCTCCCTCTGACCCTCCCCCCTCTCATGCTCTCTCTCTATCATACTCTCTCTCAATAAATAAATAAAAATCCTTAAAAAAACTATTAAAAAATAAATAAAATAAAATGTTAGGTTTAAACCCAAAATAATTCAAAAATATAATAAAAGAAAAATAAGAATATTAAATTGGCCTACTAAAAAACTAATACACTGAGCACACAAGAAGACAGTGGTGGAAGAGCAGAGGGAACACAATGATCAGAACATATAAAACACAAATAGCAAAATGGCAAACGTAAATCCAGCTTATCAGTAATTACATTAAATGCAAATGGACTAAAGACTACATGAAAAGGCAGAGATATGCAGATAGATAAAAACAAGCAAAAACAACTATGATTTGGCTATAAGCTGTAGACAAGAGACAAATTTTAGTTTCGGAGGGCATAAATAGTTTGAAAGAGATGGAAAGGTACACGACAAATGGGAACTTAGAGCTGGAGAGGCCGTGTTCATACCAGTCACCTTAGCCTGGACTTTGAGACAAAACCCTATACTCAAGACAAAGATGGAAGTTGTATAATGATAACACGGTTGATATAATAATTGTAAACACATAAGCAGTGCTGAGAGGAAGTGTATAGCTATAAATAATAGAAATCTCAAGTCAGTAACCTAACCTTCCACCTTAAGAAACTAGAAAAAGAACAAACTAAGCCCTAAAACTGAGAACAAACTAAAATCTAAAACTGAAGCAAGAAGAAGGAAGGCTTAGAAATGCAAATTCTCAGGCCCACCCCAGACCAACTGAGTCCAGCATTGTGGGTCTCAGCAAGCCCTCCACCTGATTCTGCTGCTCTTGCACCTGGGCAGCCCTGCTCTCACGTGAAAATTTCCAATCAGCTTCACCAGATGTGAGTTCATTTCACCCTTATCATAGCACTGAGAATTGGACAATGGGTTCATTTCACCCTTATCATAGCACTGAGAATAGGGTATCCAATTCATAAGTGACAACACTGGGGCTCTGTGGTTTTGTGACATGCCCAGATGGACGAGCTGGGATTCTGGCTGAAGCTGTCTCTGCCGGGCCATTGTTCTTGGTATTATAAATCACAGGCTCATAGGAAGATGTAGTACAATCCTCATGGAGTCTGGCATACCCCCAGCATTCATCCAGAATCCCCACATTTTCTAGGGCATTCTGTTAATTCTGTATGCATTAGCTTTAGTCTAACAAGTTTGTTCCCCACAAAAGGAAGAGATAGATGTAGATGTAGATGTAGATCCATGGATAGACAGCCATCTGATATTAAATCATTACATTTGAATACTCAATTCTGATTAGAAACTGTAACTATTTCTAAACTGTTTTCTATTATTACTTTTCCCTGTGAGTGGGTGTAGTAGCCTAGACACTTCACTGATGTAGAAAAGAAAAAGTTCAGCACTCGCTTGCTTAAAAAACAGAGAATTTTTTTCTCTAAATGCAAGGTCCAGGCTACAGGTCCTTTCACTGCCTTCAAGGCAGTTGCTCTAAAAATTCTTACCAATTACCAGGACATGATGTACATTCCTTTACTAGTGGCCTAACCCCAAGACTGTGGTCAACCCCTTCTGTTCCAATTCCACCGACAAGAACTTTGTCATGTGGTCACATCCAGATGCCACAGAGACCACAACACGTGATCTCTAGCTGTGGGTATAGCCTAAGCTCACACTGGGAGGGGTGGGTATTAGCAGAAAAGTATTTAGTAGTATTTAATAGCTTGCCTTTCTTGAATGAACCCTCTCAGTGCAAGTCCCTATTTCACTCGTTTTCTGTTGATACAAATAGAGGTCAGTATTTTGATATAGTACTATTTCATGGTCCCCTTTCCAGGTTTTGAAAGATTGAAAACAATCATAACTTTTGCATGACAAAGAACCACAGAAATTGTTCAATCCATCTGCCTCACAAATGGGGGAGAACGTTGACAAGGTTCACTCAGATAGATGATGGCAGAGGTGGGGGTAGAAACACTGCAGCCTGTCCTCCAGGACTAGCATGTGCTGGTCCTGTTGTCCATGGTGCCATTTCAGAAATAAGAATTTTAGAATGTGCAGAAATATTCTGTGGAATGTTTTCTTTGCAGGGGCATAATAAAGGAGTGTTTTCTTTTGAGGGGATGCTTTGGGGAGAGTAGATAAGGGAAGTAATTGAAAAATACAGTCTATAAGAGTAATAAAGGCTATAGATTTCAGAAAATAAAGCAGAATGTGTGATTTAATATACTTTGAAGTTCAAGTGTAAGCTCCTTTGAAGCAATTCTCTATCCTACATCTTCAAAAAAAAGTTCAGAAGAGCTTTGTTGAAAAGGTCAGTTATATAATTTTTGCATCATTTTAGCTAAATTGAGAAGGGTGAATATTTTTAGCAATGACATTGAGCTTAATTCACGTACTCACACAGTGAGGTACGATGTATGGTCATTAGTATAGATTATAATTGGTATGTTGATTTTTCTTTTTTATTCTTTGCCTAAAGTGCTATTTTTGTAACAAAATATTGTTTAGTAATTTCAACCAATGTTATGTAACTTTTGAATTTACATCTCTACCAAGTTCACATCTCTATGTACACCTCTATGTAAGTTATGAATTACCATCTCTGTTAAAAGAATGCCATGATTTCAAACGTGCAGAGTTCATAATGCCTTAGGACGTCACCACTTTACAAGTAAAAATATATCTATAACTCTACTTTTCTATACTAAGCTTATTAATTTATGTTATGATAGCAGTTGTGTGCTGGACTTTGGTTTTCTTAAAATTCTTTAGCATATAGTTGGTAGAGTCCAGTGATTCATTGCTTTTTCATTCAACCTACATTTTGACAAGCCATTATGCAGCTGATGTTCATTGAAGCAGGTGATATAAACCAGGCATGGGATGTTCCAGGTTGAGCTGGGCAATCAGTGTAGAAAAGACATGAGTATAAGCCAGCAGTTTAATTTTTAAACATTTCTTGAACAGTTCAGTTTAACTCATCTTCCTCTAATGCGTGTTTTTGTGTGTTTGGGAGGTATTGCTCTCAGTGTGGGAGATGTGAGGTGGAATGAACAACATTCTTGCCTCCAAGAACCTTTGACAGTTGTGTTCCTGCTCATGTTTCCTAAGCTGCTTCTAGCTTTACCTCTTAGAATTCTAAACATGTTAAAACACCATTTACTAAATACGCATGCCTCTGTCAAATTCTTAAATAATAATAGTAAAAGTGAAGAAATGTGTCAATAGGGTGAAAATCATTATTTTCAAACATTTCTTGAAAGTGTGGACTAAGTTCTTAAATAGCATGTGTTTGGCAAGACTAATGCTAATTTAAAGAAGAGGAAGAGGAGGAAGGAGAAGGAGGAGGAGGAGAAGAAAGAGAAAGAGAAAAAGAAAGAGAAAGGAAAGTAAAAATCAGAAAAGAGATAAGGGAGAGGTGCCTGGGTGGCTCAGTAGGTTAAGCATTCTTGAGATCAAGCCCTGCATGGGGCGAGGAGGTCTGCGTTCAGTGGAGAGTCTGCTTGAGATTCTCTCTTTCCCTCTGCCCCTCCCCACCTAAAATAAATAATTACATATTTAAAAAAAAGAAAAGAGAAGGTATTCTTAAATAGAATTATGTGTGAGTTTACAACATTTGAAATTGAAATTTTTGAAATTCACGTCTACAACACTATTATTTTTTTTTTAATTACCAATTATGGTGAACAGTAAAGCTAAAGGAAGGGAACTACTAAACTAGTTGAAATTTGTATATACCTAACTCATTGTAAATATATACCAATAACTACAAAAATAACATTAAATAGATAATACCTGAATCCAATCTAACTGAATAAATATTTTTAAGCACTAGCCACGCATAAGAAAGTTCAGATCACACAGTCAGACACATAGATGTTTAAGACATAGTCTGTATGTAAAATCTCAATCTCTTAGGGGAGGTGAAGATTGCACAAAATGAAAATCATGAGCCCAAATTAGAAGTAAAAAGTCTAGGAGGAAAGGTTCAAAGTATGAGCATTACAAAAAGTGGCAGACAGGTTTGATAAAAAACCCAGTAATCCAAAGTAAATGAAGTATGGGCCCCACGAGGGAAACAGGGTAACATTACTCTGGAAATGTATGTTGTACCTCGGAGCGTCTTGAGTTTTTGTTTGAAGGGTACATATGTTATTTATTAAACATAAGGCATATGGAAGTTTTCAAGCAGCAGAGGAACATGAATAAAGCTGTAGGTTATCTGCCTTGGGGAAATATTTATGGGAACTATGCACGCAAAAGCCATATGCAAAGCAGTGGCCACCATCCAGGGAAATATGAGGCAGCTCCTGAGGTAGCTACAGGGCAGTGGGGATGGAAAAGAGGGGTTAGATCTTAATGTGAGTGATGCTGCACAGCTACAACCAACCTGTCATGTTTCTAGGGAAGATGAAATGAAGAGAAAGAAAGCAGACCCTGAGATTCGAGGCCCAGGACCCTTCCTGAAAAGGGCACCACTAAACACTAATCACTATGTGGATGCCAAGGAAGAGGGCATGCCCGTGAGGGATAATCCTGTTCACACGTGCATGCATGGCACGTGTTCACTTTGGGGTGTGGTGGAAATTCACACCTCAGTCAGAAATGGAGATGGGAGATTAGCAGGAAGGTAGATTCTGGAGATGGAAGGCAGGACACCATTGCTGGGTCCAGGAGGAGAGAAGTCTGGGTGGCGGCATGGGGCAGCATATGGAAGGAAGGATGGAGAAGGCAGGTGGACAGGATAGGACTTTGAGTTTAGAGTCGGGGAAGAGAGGGATGTGGGGTATATGGAGGAATAACCAGAAAGGACCAGCAATGGTGATCTGAGATACAGGAAGCTCAGGAGGGTCCACTATTAGAGAAGACAAGAAAATATTCTGGGAAGATGAAGTGATCAAAAATGGATATCTCCAGTTTCAAAGAGGATGAGGAATGGGAAGAGGGTGTGTGTGATAATTATCATTTGTTGTTACTAAATGTAGAGTTTTGGTGGAAATAGACGGCTGCATCCCATATATTATTCTCTGATTACTGAATGCTGGTAAGGGAGATGAAGCCAATGTAGACTGAGTGTTCAAGGAGAAATTAACATCAAAACTGAGAAAAAATTCTTTTGAATGAGAATCAGGAGTGAAGTATTCTTTATTTTTTTTCTTTGAAATAGAGTATTTCAAATTTTAAAAATTTTAACAGGGAAAACCAAAATCCTCTTAAAAATTGTTTGAAAACAATGCTGGAAAGGATCTTAGATATGAGACAAAGGAAATGTTAGACACTGAGGAAATGGGTCTGCAGATCCAACTCAACCAAAGAGATAACAGGGCTCCACATAAAAAAATGAAGGAGAACTGGGGGATGGATGTGTAAAGAGAGAAGAAATGAGAGGGAGAAAAAGAAAAATGAGATCAGGTTAAGGAAAGCAGCCAGATAAAAAGTTCTGCAGAGAGAATGTGGTCAGGGGATGATTAGCGCCCCTGTTTGAGTTGCTCTGACATGCTTCCTCCCCGCCTCACTGCAGCGCAGAACATCACACACGCCATTGCCCTTTGTGAATGCAGAGCAGTCCAGCGAAGCCAGCAGGAACCCCCGGGTCGAGAGACACCCAGGCAGTGAGCTATTTGAGGAGTGCAAATACTTGGCTCCACCCGAGACCATAGGAACATAAGTTTCAAATGAGCCCCGGAGGCACCTGGCGGGGGGAAATGGGGCTCAAACCAATGTCACAGGAAGGTTATGGGAAAAGTAGGTTCCACTGTGTGCTCGGTACCCTGCTCTGCAGGTGCGCCGCTTGTATTTAGCAGACACCAGTGAGTGCGAGTGCATGTTGGACTGTAGAAGATAGGATGATGGACATGCAAGGAGGTCGAGGACATGGATAGCAGGTGGTATAAAGGCAGCGGGACCCACTGCAGTGGCCAGGGGCTCGGCACTTTTCTGCTCTGTTTTAAGGAAAATGATTTTATTGGCTTGTTTGGTCATTTATTTAAAGCTATCAAATGAAGATGAACAAGAGAAATTCAAAATTTCTTGGCTGCTTTTTATGTGGTTATCAAGGTTTTTGCACAATGTGAATCTCAAATAATGAACTCTCTATAGAGCCTCATATTCTCAGAAACCCACCTGACAGGCCAATGGCATAGACCCCAGAGGTTAGGCCCCGGTACGATGTCAAGTCACCTTGTGAATGACAAGGGCAAGCCTCACACGCAGAGCCGAAGGCTCTCATGCTGTTCTCCACGCTCTAGTCTGAACAGTGTAGTCCACAGCACAGAATTTCAAAAACTGCATTAGAAGTTAATTCAGCTCTAATACTTGATATATATTCTTCTTTAAAATAAGTTGAAACACTCATTAATATCTTTATAGGTCACTGCATCATAAAGAATGACTATTATGTTCGTGATGCTGTTCTGTAAAATATTTTGGCAGATTACTCGAGAGGAACAAGGGTGGATTATCCACAATGACTGGTCATCATTGTTATTTAAAGCGTTGCCTCTAACACATTCCATGTACAATCTTAAGCTTTGTTTATCTATAGTTTATCTTACAAATCAACATAGAGTTTTGATAATAGAGCATTTTGTACTAAGCAGTTTGTCTTCAGTTTTTCATGGACTTCAGAATATTTAGATTCTTCAGTTTTTCTTTTTTAATCACTAAAACACAAAGAATGAACCCTACTTTCTCCAGCAAGCTTATAAAAACACCTGAGGAAATCTTAAAAAATTCCACAGAGTAGATGTATTTGAATTCTGTTTATTATTCATCATATTCATTTTTAAGAGGCAGTAATGCATAGATTAGGTTTCAAATCCCAGTCCTACATATTAACTGTGTGATCTTGGGTAAGTTACTTAACTTTTCTACATGTCAGCCTCTTCATCTGAAATGGAGATGATAATTACACCTGTCTCTAAGGGTTCTTATGAGGATTAAATGAGCTAATAAAAGCAAAACATTTGCATAGGGTCTGGTAAGGAGAAGATAAATCAGTTGATCGAAACCTAACCAGACCTGGCACAGCTATCAGAATTATGAGTTAGATATAGTGAATTATAGAGCTGTATTCTGTATTTCAAAAAACAAGTGGAAACATGGAAAATTTTTTTTAAAAACTCAAAATTATCTTGATGAAAACTACAATGTGTCAGATGGAAAATACATTGGATGAGATCAATGGCAAATAAGACATCTCACAATGAAAGAGCAGTGACTTTGAAGACATACAATACAAACTGTCTAAATTGAAACAGAGAAAACACTAGGCAATAAACATTCAACAGAGCCTCCGAAAAATGTGGAATGATTTAAGTTGCCTAATAAAGATGTCACTGAGGTCTCCAAAAGGAGACAGGTGGCAACAGAAAATGTATTTAAAAATAATATGGTCAATCATTTTTTAAATTGCCTTGGTGCAAAAGAAGCGTGAAGAATATCTCGGAGTTGATTGGCTCAAAGAGAAAATCTTAATCAGAGCCATAATGAAAAGCTCGCTATATGTATAGAGGAGTAAACAGAAGAATGACAGCAGACTTCTCATCAGATTCAAGTCACAAAAGGTTGTTTTTTGACCAAAATAGAATTAAATCAGAGATCAATAACATGAATATCTCTGGAAAACTCCCAAATATTTGGAAATGACACATTTATAAACAATCGATGGTTCAAAAAAGAAATCGCAAAGGAGATAAAAATATTTAAACAGTATGAATAAGAAAGCACAATATATTAGAATGCATGGGATAACAATAAAGCAATCGAGTAAAAGTTATAATATATCCCACCGATATTAGAAAAGGAGCATATTCTCAATTTAATGACTCCATTTTCCACCTTATAACACAAGGAGAATGAGATAAGCAAATCTAGCCCAAACTTAGTAAATGGAAGGAAATAATCATCACAGTTTCCCGAAATAGGAAACAATAGAGAAAACCAATGAAACCAATGCTGAGTGTTTGAGAGGAAAAAATAAATAAATAAAAGAGAGAGAGAGAGAGATAAAACTCTGGCTGAGAGAGAGAATATTAGGAAGATGACATCATTAGAGAACCTACCTACCTACAGATATTAACAGAATAATACAAAAATATGATAGGGCATTTATGGTAGTAAACTCAATAACAGGGGTGCCTGGCTGGCTCAGTCAGTAAAGCACGCAACTCTTTTTTTTTTTTAATTTTAAGATTTTTTTTTTAAGTAATCTCTACACCCAATGTGGGGCTTGAACTCACAACCCCAAGATCAAGAGTCACATGCTGCACCAGATGGAGCCAGCTGGGTGCCCCAGAGCATGTGACTCTTGATCTCGGGGTTGTGAATTTGAGCCCCACATTGGGTGTAGAGAGTACTTAAAAAGTAAATAAAAATTAAAACAAAAATTTAAATTCAACCACTTAGATGAATAGGCAAGTATCACAAAAGAAATACACTTTCAAAGTTTATTTAGGAAATAATAGAAACACCAAATAGCCCTATAGCTATTAATTGGATTTGTACTTAAAAATATTTCCTCAAAAAGGACAAAGTTACCTACCTTAAATTACTAAGGCATCTTTCATGAAATATTCCAAAGGTTTAAAGAAGAAATAATACCAATTCTACATAAATTCTAGAACATTGCAGATGTGAGCATACTTACATGTTTGTTCTAGGTCAGCATTAACCTGATACCAAAGTCACGCAAAAGTATTATAAGAAAAGAAAACTACAAACAAGTATGTTTCATAAATATAGAAATAAATATTCTAAGCTAAATTTTAGCAAATTAAATCCAACAGTACATACAACGATAACATGTCATGACCAAGGGGTGCTTACCTCAGGAATTCAAGTTCGGTTGAACACTAGAAAATCAACTGATGTAATTCATCATATTAACATACTGAATAATAAAACATGCTATGTTATTCTCTAAATAGATACTGATAAACATTTGCCAAAATCCAACATGCATTCCTGATCAAAATGCTCTGTAAGTAGGAATAATAAGTGATTTCTTCTTTCCGTCAACTTAAGTACATCTGTGACACTGCATTAACTTATGGAAGACGGCACTCCTTATGATCAGAAACATGAGAAACACACCCATTTCCACCACTCCTGGGAAGCACTGTGCTATAGATTTTATCCTGTAAATAATGTGAGAGTAGAAAATGAAAAACACATGGATTGGAAAGAAAGAAAGAAAACTGAATTTACTCACAGATAATCACCTATGTAGAAATGACATCATTACCTAGGTAGAAAATTGAGAGGAATTTATTTTAAAAGCCACTATAACTAATAAGTGAGTGTCAGGGTTCAAAATCAATATAGAAAAATCAATTGTATTTTCATATGATTGCAACGATTGTTAAAAATTGATATTTTAAATCATGTATATTAGCATCAAAAATACTTAGGATATATTTAGTGAGATACCCTTTAAGATTTGTATGATGAAAACCATAAAACACATTGCTGAAATAATATAAATAAAGCCTAAATAAATGGAGAATATATCATGTATATAGATGAAAAGATTAAAAATTGCCACACATCAATTCTTCCCATAGTGACAATCCTGATCCAAACAAAATCTTTAGTAGAGATTTCTACAGAAAAGGAAGTGAAAGAAATTTTATGGCATCCTGGGCAAGACAGAAGCACAGGGACAGAAAACAGATCAGGGATCGCTAGACGCTGAGGATAAAAGAAGAGGATCCGCTCTAACCACAGGGGAACCCTCGGGTGGCTACGTGACTGCTTATATTTGTCAAAACTCCTCAAGATTCAAAACTATACAAAGTGAATTTTACGTCATATAAAATCTACCGCAATGAACACTACTCAGAAATGTAGCTTTTTAGTCATTCTTAAAGTCTACGAATTTGAAATCCTGTCCATGTGCCACATACCAGAGACCCAAGGCCACTGCTGTCATTCCTGGGGTGAACGCTGTGGCGCTCTGTCTGAGGGAGGCAGCCACAGGCCCGGCGGTGCCCACAGGGGCGTCACATGCAAGTGAACTTCATCTTCCAAGTGTTCCCAAGTGCTGTGTTCAAAGCGGTTATTTCAGGCTGCCGCATCAGAATACAATGGGATGCTCAGATGCTCATTTAAAAAAGATTTTCAGGCTCTCCCTCTGCATCTGAACCCAAACCTCTAAGGTCTCCAGAAGTCTGCATTTTAATCCATAATCCCAAGTTATTCGATCTTTAACATCCGAAAACCACTGAGCTAGGGGAAAGATAAGAAGTTCTTGTCTATTTACATGTTTTGTTAACAATATGATGTGCTGGACTGATAAGGGGGGAGGGAAAGGACATTATGAGTCAAGTGCCCTGAGTTTCTGTTCCGACACGAATTCTCTGTGTGACCTGAGTTAGATGATTTATTTATCTTCTCTGTACTCATCATTGCCAGTTATGAGGGTAAAAATGGAGAGTTTTGAACATCTCTAAGGTCCTTGAAACTCTATTATTGAGTCTTGCTCAAGGTGAAAAAAAAAAACAAACAAAAAATCCACCAACTAGACCAAACTAAACACCTGTCCTTGTATCAATACATGTTGAAATGTAATGCAATGTTGAAATCAATGATAGCATTACCCCCGATCCTCCTTAAACTCCCAAGTTTTGTTTTGTTTTGTTTTTTGTTTCCTGTTTAAATGATCTCAGTTATTATTCCTATTCTTAAAAAAATGTTTTTAGGGATAACCAAGTAAGCTTAACTTGAATTAATCTCAACAATTTTATTCTGGAAGGTGACATTTTAGAGGCTTGATCATGATCCGAAAATCATTTAAACATCTTCTGGAATTTAAGTGTAGTAGAGGTCAATGTGGAGTAGTGACATCCAGTGGCCAATTAGCTGAAATGCAGAACAATCGCAGGAAAAAGGGCATGCAGACAAGAGGTGTTTTTTCCATGGGACTGTAATACAATTTCAGGGAGAAATGGAATTCTTTACATTGTTTCAGGATATAATATGTCCACTACATTTTGTAAGAAAATGAAAGTTACATGCAGCCTACTTTATATTTCATACTGAATTTTTAACATAGGCTTCCTACAAAATTTAGCATACTCAGTTATTCAGAATTTTATTTTAGTCTGTTCTGCACACATACACACACACAAAATACTTTCTGTCCAGTTGTCCCCCTACCCACTGATCAAAATGAACTTCACAGAATGTTTATTCTGTTGTTTATTTTATTTTATTTTATTTTTCACTCCATTTATTCTGTCCTTTTTAAAATTCAGTTAGCCAACATATAGAACAGGTGTTCCAGGCTGTTCGCCTGTGCATCTATGAAAGCCTAGGTTCCTTTTTCTGACAGAGTCCCTGAGCAGCACAGAATCCCAAGTGCCTTTCCTGCCCCACAGCCTTCTACCTCCAGGTATCACACACAAGTAGAAGCTTGGGACTGAATGTATCCTGTCTGAACATCTGTTTCCAACTACAGCTTTGCACAGATCCAGTGAGTACCCACACAAGCGTTTTGTGCCACCCATACAAGAGACACATATAGAATTATTAGCCACTATTTGGTTTCTCTTGCAAAAGACAGTATTTCACTCTTGCATTACAATATACTTTTGGAGCCCCCCCCCCCCCCCAGGTAGATAATGGGTTGCAGAAAGAAAGAGTTATTGCTACAGAAGCCATGGACTCTTCCTCAAGAAAATGTCACAGATTTACTATATAATGCCACAGATCTGCTGCAAAAAGTTCTAGCTACTCTATGTCTAAAACCTTAGAAATATGAGGATGACCTTTTAAAAGAGATTAGACAAGGGTGCCTGGATGGCTCAGATGGTTAAGCGTCTGCCTTCGGCTCAGGTCATGATCTCAGGGTTCTGGGATCGAGTCCCGCATCGGGTTCCCTGCTCAGTGCAGAGCCTGCTTCTCCCTCTCCCTCTGCCACTCCCTCTGCTTGTGCTCTTCTGTCTATCTCTCTGTCAAGTAAATAAATAAAATCTTTAAAAAAATAATAAAAATAAAAATAAAAGAGATTAGACACGAGGCCGTCATTGATTTGTAAATTGTCGGAGCCTTTATGAATACACTAGTTGAAATACTACAGGTGTTTTAATGCCCAACAAAGAGATGCTTCTTTTTGAAATAATTGACTGAAATTAGATTAACTATTTTGAAGTTGAGTTTGGGTTTTAACTGTGTAGCATGAACTGTATCTTTATAGGTAACATATGAGTTGACAGGACAAGATTTTTAAATGATTTCTAGATATAAAATTAGAAGGGTAAGTCATGTTAATGTACTAAAGTGGTTCCTGGTGTTATTTTATGTTCCCATGTGATGCACATTTTGCATATAAAGAATTAAATAATAGATGAAAGCAGAAGTTAACAATATGCTTAGTTAGGTGTCAGTACTTTGGATCATTAGAATTAAGTTATTTCAGTATACTCCTTCCAGTTTCCTAGATTTATGTAAAGAGTGGCCCAGATGCATCTTACACAGATCGCACTGACACAATGTATCAGCAACACAATAAACAGCGGTGGCCCTACTGGGAAGCGTGCGGTGGAAAACAGGAGAGTGACTTGTTGCAATCTTTCTGGAGGATACATTTGTCATATTTCAGAAACCTTAAACAGGTGCATGCCTTTTGATGTAGCAAATCTACTTCTAAGAGTTTATCAAGGACAGAAAAACATCTAGGTATGTGCAGTCGATTGTCATTTGTTGGGGTGGTTCTGTTCTGTAGAGTTGCCACAAACACTGACTGGGTGACTAGGGACCGATGGTCTCAGGGGAAATTCGAGGTTAGGTTCCTGCAAGCTCTGCTCACAGCATGTTCATGACACGCTCGCTTACTGCCAACAGCACCACGGCTCATGCCTGAAGGAAGCTTGTCTCACAGGCCTCTTCTCCGTGAGGCACGGAACAACCCTCTTGGACTTAGGAGCACGAGATGGCATTTCTGGATTGCACTGGGCATCATTTGAAATAGCAAAATTGCCAAGAAAAGGCACAAAATTGAAAAACAAAAGCAAAAGCAAAAACATCTCACTAAACATACCACAATGAAGGTACTGAGAGCTGAAACAAGAAGGCAGAGCTTCACCTTTTTTTACCTCAACTGGGGACGTGTGCATAGGCCAACTGCAATTTTCAAACTCTCACACATACACACAAATGACCACAGGATTACTCCAAGTATTGATTTGGGGATTACAAATAAATTTTAGGGGGTCAATGTATTGGCAATATGAAATCCACAAACAATAAACGACGATAACATATATTCATCTATACATACATGCAAAGATATATAAAGATGTGCATCACAGTATTCTCTATAATTTTATTTATTTATTTTTAAAGATTTTATTTATTTATTTGACAGAGACACAGTGAGAGAGGAAACACAAGCAGGGGGAGTGGGAGAGGGAGAAGCAGGCTTCCCGCTGAGCAGGGAGCCCGATGTGGGGCTCGATCCCAGGACCCTGGGATCATGACCTGAGCCGAAGGCAGGCGCTTAACGACTGAATCACCCAGGTGTCCCAATTCTCTATAATTTTAATACATCACAAATATCTGCGATATAGAAGCCCAATGCTCATTCTCTGAAGATGCTACCAAAGATAGAATGATGATAGGCAAATATAAGTTATAGGAGATCACTCCTTTGCGAGAGTCTTTGTATCTTGCAAAGAGGAAGGCAAGGCATGGTATTTTGCAAGTGTGTGGGGTTCGGTTTGAAGTGGACGGGGTAGGATTGGGAGAGGTCCTAGATAGACCTGCTGGGGGTTAGTGTACATGCAGATGGGGGCCACAGGGGATTTTGTAAAGCAAGTCGTGAACAGTCATTTGGTGTCTGCTATAACTTTAGTCTAGTGTCCCTTTATGAGGATTTTCAGAAAACCCCTGACACACACAAAAGTCATTGTATCAGCCTTAATATTTTATAATACACACATTACACATTCCAAAGTCATCATACCTGCTCGGACCAGGTGTCCCAGGCAGTCAGTATGTGTGGCTGCTCAGACAGGCTGCCTTGTAATACCTCCCAGACCCACATACTTAGCTACGCCAATTAAGTTGCCTCGCATAAAATCGTGTTTCACATGCAATGAAAAAAAAAATGTAGATATCTCTTATTTGCTAAACTTTCACATTACTTTATTGAGGGACACTGTTTAAAACCCACGGATCCTACTTCACGTGTGTTCAGGTCATTCAAACGACTTACATGTTTGAACATGATAGAAAGGACATGGCCTTGGTGAGAATTAAAAAAAAAAAAAAAAAGAATTACGAGGGGAAGCTACCAAAACCCTGAGATCAAGTCTGGCATTTCCCCACAGAAATGAGTTTGAATCCATGGAGTGGCTTAGGTTGAACAGAGACGCCAACTTGCCGCTAGGCTGTAGGCACGGTTGTGCCGATTACTGCATTGTATTAAATCCTTTTAAAATAAAAGAAACCATATGTTTCTTTGTCCTTCTGCAATCGTTACACCATGTATTTCATTTTTTAAATTTTTTTAAAAATTTATTTATTTATTTATTTATTTTTTAAAGATTTTATTTATTTATTTGAGAGAGAGAATGAGATAGAGAGAGCATGAGAGGTGGGAGGGTCAGAGTGAGAAGCAGACCCCCCGCTGAGCAGGGAGCCCGATGCGGGACTCGATCCCGGGACTCCAGGATCATGACCCGAGCCGAAGGCAGTCGCTTAACCAACTGAGCCACCCAGGCGCCCACCATGTATTTCATTTTATAATCTTTAAGAATGATGTTAAGTTGTCTGCCTTCTGGGTCATGTTCTTTAAAGTCAGACACTTACTTTTAAGCCATGAATGTTGAGTAGAAATTTAAATTACTTATAGGAGCTTGTGAAGTCAAGGTTTATTGTTAAGGTTAATTTATAATAACACTTATAGTGACTTAGGTGTGCTTCATGAGTTATGCTAATTTACCTTCTTCTTCCTTAACTCTAAGATCTATAACCCACTGTTTTTCCACTTAAAATGTTAAAATTACTCCATTAAAAAATTAATTTTCTTTATTTATTTTCATGTAAGAGATGTTTATTATATTCTTCCTATGTTTACAGAATAGGTTTGGATTTTAGATCACTCCCCAAGTCCTGAAATTTGCATAGCAGTCTAAGCACATGGCCTTTAGAGAATTTGTTGACCCAATCAAACTGTAAAACTAGGTTCTTTTTTTTTTTTAAGATTTCTTTTTATTATGTTATGTTAATCACCATACATTACATCATTAGTTTTTGATGTAGTGTTCCATGATTCATTGTTTGCGTATAACACCCAGTACTCCATGCAGAACGTGCCCTCCTTAATACCCATCACCAGGCCGACCCATCCTTCCACCCCCCTCCTCTCTATAATCCTCAGTTTGTTTCTCAGAGTCATAGTCTCTCATGGTTCATCTCTCCCTCCAATTTCCCCCCCATCATTTTTCCCTTCCTTCTCCTAATGTCCTCCATGCTATTCCTTATGTTCCACAAATAAGTGAAACCATATGATAATTGACTTTCTCTGCTTGACTTATTTCACTTAGCATAATCTCCTCCAGTCCCATCCATGTTGATGTAAAAGTTGGGTATTCATCCCTTCTGATGGCTGAGTAATATTCCATTGTATATATGGACCACATCTTCTTTATCCATTCATCTGTTGAAGGGCACCTCGGCTCTTTCCACAGTTTGGCTATTGTGACATTGCTACTAAGAACATTGGGGTGCATATGGCCCTTCTTTTCACTGCATCTGTATCTTTGGGGAAATGACAATACAGACAAAGGGCTGATATCCAAGATCTATAAAGAACTTCTCAAACTCAACCCCCAAAAAACAAAAATGGGCAGAAGACATGAACAGACACTTCTCAAAAGAAGACATACAAATGGCTAACAGACACATGAAAAAATATTCATCATCATTAGCCATCAGGGAAATTCAAATCAAAACCACATTGAGATACCACCTTACACCAGTTAGAATGGCAAAATTGACAAGGCAAGAAACAACAAATGTTGGAGAGGTTATGGAGACAGGGGAACCCTCTTACACTGTTGGTGGGAATGCAAGTTTGTACAGCCACTGTGGAAGACAGTGTGGAGTTTCCTCAAAAAATTAAAAATAGAGCTACCCTATAACCCAGAAATTTCACTACTGGGTATTTACCCTAAAACTAGCTTCTTTTCCTGGGATAGGTCCTTTGTTTTTCATAGGATATCTCCTTTATTTTTCACTATCTAACCAGCACTCAGAGAGATTAAGAAACATGCACAAAAAGCCAAATAGCAGAATCAGGATCAAATTCAGACAGTCTGACTCTGAAATATCCACCTTGATATCCTGAGACAAGTGGGAAAATAGGTTGTGAGATCATCGTGCATAAGAAAGTATAAAGGGATTAATCTCATTTGCTAAAAGGAGATTATATGAAATATTATATTGGATGCCAATGTATGTGTACCTGAAACCTATCAGGAAGATAATTTCATCACACCTATCTACATGTTTCAATCTCTGAAATGTTCTGCATTGAGATAGTGTCATCCACAATTTTTAGACTTTGGGAAAATTTATGTAAGAGATTGGTGTCATATTAGGATTAGCCTGTACTCAGTTCTCTAGGATTTTATAGGATCCTTAGGTCTGTATTTAGGTCTGTTATCAGTGACAACATGACTGGCATCACAGTCATTAGAATATCACTGTCCCTGGCATCTCCTTAGAAATGACTCCCTCTTATTTTCTTTAAAGTCTCCTGACATGCAAAGAATAACAGTACTTCTACCTCAATGCCAGTTGGCTGAGAGAATTGGAAGTGTATAATGCCCTGGTGCCTCGTCTGCTGGTCAAAGAGCATCCAGCGCATGGTTATAGGATGTGATCAGGGAGAGTACCTCCCAGTAAGGGGGCAATGTGGCTAGCTGACCACGACCTCAGTATCCTTATTAGAATATTCATCAAATCGATGAATATGTGTGTATTCCCATTTTCCTATCCAGAAAACATAAAATTTGTTTAAGCACTGAGCTGTGTAAGTGGTAACAAAGATCAAAACAAAGTAAACTCGGTGTATCAACGTGTAAGAGAAAATTTGGATCAGAAAATGACAGGTTAGAGTAGTCTTCTGAAAGCCTGAAATAGAAGAGCTCAGTGCTGTCCTGGGTTTCTTAACAACAAAACACAACACAAACTGGATGCCTGTTAGGCACCTCTAACATTATGGTTTGGGGGCCTGGGAGTTGCTGACAGCCCTTTTAAGCATCAGAAAAGTCACTCGCTGACCATGCACTATTTTCCCCACATCAATCGGCCGACTTCTTGTTTTTATGGCGTATTTTTCTCTCTTCTCTGGCAAAAAACCTAACCTTTGTTTGGAAAGAAACAGAGAAATGTTGTTCAGACAGTTCCAGGGTGGGGAAAACAGCAGCAGGTCTGTTCTTCAATGGCTCTGACTAATTACACAAGCCTGCCAAGCAAGCTGCTGACCTCTGCCTCGATGTAAGGGCACGCCGGCCAGCCTTCTGACCCGAGGCTGGAAATAGAGCTGGCCCTCTGCCACTCTCTCCTTGTAAACACCATCATATGGCAGAAGAAATGAATTTGCCTGCCCAATTTGCCATTCTGCTGCAATTTTCCTCTGGGCCTGTTTGGCCAGTTCTTTTCCAAGCTGTGATTTGAGCAAGGTGCCTATGAGTTATGCTATGTCTGGAGGGGGAAAAAATGAGGACACCTTTTTTACTTTTTTTTCCTCTTATTTGGTTAAAGTTGAGTGTCGTGGACAGACTTTTTCAAAGAGGCTGACGTAGGCATGGTTTTCCTATAATCAACGCTGAGGCCACGCCACTCTGCTGTGCAAAGAGTGGGGCTGTGTCACACCTGTATTTGCAAACCCTCACTCAGTGTGTCCCTAACACATGGCAGGAGTTTAATTTGCAGAGCTGGTATGCTTCCAGGTATTGGGAACTTTTCTGGTGCCATTTAAGAGATATCCATTTCATAAAAACTGGTAGCTTACCGATGCCCTGGAGAAAATCTCTCTCCTACTCTTGCTGATGGGCCAATTCCTTAACTATAGACTTCCTTTTTTCTTTTTCTTTTCTTTTTTTCTTTTTTTTTTTTTTTTTGGCTTAGTCATCTTTGACCTTGCTCAAGGGTAAAACCAGCTCTCCGAAGGGAGCCAGGGGAAATCAGGACACCAACTGCATTTCCCTCCCTGCCTCCAGTCTCTATGGAAGCTCCACAGAATTTAAGAAGTCAGAGTTTGGCAGTCCTTTGTGCATACAGATGATCCTCTGGGACAGAGGCTAGCATGTGCAGCTGCAAGAGCACATGGCAGATGACCAGAATCATTTCTGCCAGAGGGGAAAGGGAGAAGCTCTTCCATGCAAACAAAGGTCAAGTCTCTGGGATGATGCTGACTAGTATTTTTATGGTTTATCTATCACTCCATTTGGCTTGTAGGGGCTAAAAATCCCTTCTTTTCTTCTTGTTGTGTGACTGGACTTTGCTAAAATGCCTGGGAGGTGATGACATACTTCAAAGGTTGGGAGAATTTGGACCAGAATGTTAATTTTTCAAGCATTGTTTAATTTGTATTCCCAAACAGAACAATATTTTGCGATGAGGTGGAGGAAAGAAAATTCTCCCAGAAATAAGGGTCCACCAAACCCACCACTGAACTTGTGTGACTCTAAGCAAAACAACTAACCTCAGTTTTCTCACCAGTAAAATAGCAGGCTAGGAAAAAAAAAAAATGAATTCAAAGATCCAACCCACCCAAAGAGAATATGATGACTCATTTTTGCTAAATACTTAAGTATAAAATTGCACCTTTAAATGTATAATTCACTGGTCAGGATGAGTGGCATTGCTTTCGCCGAAACTCTAAGACTTTTAGAAATATGATCCTGTCCCTCCAAAGTCAGAAGCCTCTGGGAAATACTGCACTCTTTGATTCCAGCAGCTTATAGTGGGCCAGGCAAAATAACTTTGGATAACACCGCATCAAGCTGTTTTTGCTCTGAGAGGCTTAAAAGGCTTAAAGCACCTATCCACCTGGGGTTGCTGCTTCCCAGCTGGAAAGCCTCACATTTCTGGCTGTCCCTCTTGGGCATCAAGATGGTAATTAGGAGTTTAATGCACAATATAGCTAATAGCTTTATCTGTGACCACCCTCCAGCCTTCCCAGCAAGGCCCACGGAAACGACTTGCTTCCTAACACCTCCTTCTGCTCTTTATTTTTTCCCTGTTTCTTTCTTCCCATCCAAACTGTAAATAAAAATATAGGACAAAAGATTAACAAGATACCATTTGCATTCTGGCATTTTCATTTCCATCACTGATCATATATCCTTTCTCCTAGGTGCACTGGTTCAATTTATTTGATCCTGCCTCCATTTTCCCCATCAAATTCATCATGCCACATTTAGTTCATAATTTCTTGACCTTTGGCCAGTCAATTTGGCAAATCTTGATGTTTTCCTCTCATGTTCATGGCAAAAAGTTCATATCCCTTTGGAAATCCGTCACTGTGCATTGGGTTCTAAATCTGTTCATGCAACTGTAAGTTTTCTAAGGACATATTTGTTTAATTTCTCTTTGTTCATGATATTTCACTTTCCTATACAGTGAAGACTTACAAAAGCAAAACTAAGGTATAGGTCTCAATTTTTTTGTGTTTTCATTTTTATTTTCTAATGAGTAAGTTCCCAAATTGTGGATCACTAGGAACATAGAAATAAGAATATGGTTCAGTACATGATGAGTACACCAATGTGGGCTGGAGATGAAAATTCAGATAGGCAGGTCTGGAAATTATATTTGGAACTATAAATTAGGGCTTTAAACATCAGAACAAAGACTCTTTTCAAGACAGTAGCCAGTGTGCTCATCTCTAGAATTCAGTTAATAAATATTGCAGCCCAACAAATTACAAATAATTTCTTGCTGCAGTGAATTAAAAAAATAAAAATATAACCCTCCAAAGAATTTAGTAGATCACACTTATTTTTGGTAAAAATAAAGTAATGGAAGATTGGGAAGGCAAGGCATGATTTTAATATTTTGTATCTCTTTCCTTGTACTTTTATAACTTAGATTCGTATAGGTATCATTATATATATTTTTTAGGGTTTATATTTAGAGGAGTTTTGATGTATGTATATGGGGCATAACTACCACTTTACTCAAGATGTAGAAATTTCCATCCCTCCAAGAAGTTCTCTTAAGCTCCCTTGTAATTAGTCCCATGTCTGAACCCCCAGGCCCTTGCAACTCATAATCTGATGACAGCTGAGCTTCTAGTTTTACCTTTTCCTGAATGTAACACATAGAATCAGATAGTATGTGTCTGCCATCTTCCACGTAGACCAATCCTGTGGGATCCATCCATGTTGTAATCCTTTCTTTCTTTCTTTCTTTTTTTTATTGTTATGTTAGTCACCATACATTACATCATTAGTTTTTGAGGTAATGTTCCATGATTCATTATTTGCTTATAATACCCAGTGCTCCATGCAGAACGTGCTCTCTTTAATACCCATCACCACGGGGCACCTGGGTGGCTCAGTCATTAAGCGTCTGCCTTCAACTAAGGTCATGATCCCAGGGTCCTGAGATCAAGCCCTGCATCGGGCTCCCTGCTCAGTGGGGAGCCTGCTTCTCCCTCTCCCACTCCCCCTGCTTGTGTTCCTTCTCTCGCTGTGTTTCTCTCTGTCAAATAAATAAATAAAATCTTTAAAAAAAAATACCTATCACCAGGCCAACCCATCCCCCCACCTCCCTCCCCTCTAGAACCCTCAGTTTGTTTCTCAGAGTCCATAGTCTCTCATGGTTCGTCTCGCCCTCTGATTCCCCCCCCTTCATTTTTCTCTTCCTTTTCCTAATGTCCTCCCTCCATGCTATTCCTTATCTTCCATAAATAAGTGAAACTGTATAATTGACTTTCTCTGCTTGACTTATTTCACTTAGTATAATCCCCTCCAGTCCCATCCATGTTGATGTAAAAGTTGGGTATTCATCCTTTCTGATGGCTGAGTAATATTCCATTGTATATATGGACCACATCTTCTTTATCCATTCATCCGTTGAAGGGCATCTCGGCTCTTTCCACAGTTTGGCTATTGCGGACATTGCTGCTATGAACATTGGGGTGCATATGGCCCTTCTTTTCACTACATCTGTATCTTTGGGGTAAATACCCAGGAGTGCAATTGCTGAGTCACAGGGTAGCTCTAATTTTAAATTTTTGAGGAAACTCCACACTGTTTTCCAAAGTGGCTGTACCAACTTGCATTCCCACCAACAGTGTAAGAGGGTTCCCCTTTCTCCACAACCTCTCCAACATTGGTTGTTTCTTTCCCTGTCCATTTTTACCATTCTAACTGGTGTTAGGTGGTATCTCAATGTGGTTTTGATTTGAATTTCCCTGATGGCTAATGATGATGAACATTTTTTCATGTGTCTGTTAGCCATTTGTATTTCTTCTTCAGAGAAGTGTCTTTTCATATCTTCTGCCCACTTTTTGACTGGATTATTAGTTTTTTGGGTGTTGAGTTTGAGAAGTTCTTTATAGATCTTGGATACCAGCCCTTTATCTGTAGTGTCATTTGCAAATATCTTCTCCCATTCTGTGGGTTGCCTCTTTGTTTTGTTGACTGTCGCCTTTGCTGTGCAGAAGGTTTTCATCTTGACGAAGTCCCAAAAGTTCATTTTTGCTTTTGTTTCACTAGACTTTGGAGATGTATCTTGAAAGACGTTGCTGTGGGCAATGTCAAAGAGGTTACTGCCTATGTTCTCCTCTAGGATTTTGATGGATTCCTGTCTCATATTGAGGTCTTTCATCCACTTTGAGTTTATCTTTGTGAATGGTGTTAGAGAATGGTCGAGTTTCATTCTTCTACACATGGCTGTCCAATTTTCCCAGCACCATTTATTGAAGAGACTGCCTTTTTTCCATTGCATATTTTTTCCTGCTTTGTCGAAGATTATTTGACC
The DNA here is from genome assembly GCF_011800145.1 of Mirounga leonina. Classification (NCBI taxonomy): domain Eukaryota; kingdom Metazoa; phylum Chordata; class Mammalia; order Carnivora; family Phocidae; genus Mirounga; species Mirounga leonina. The sequence goes on along the minus strand of NW_023270320.1, from coordinate 39,010,251 downwards.
ATAGAGTTGAGGGTCCATATCTGGGTTCTCTATTCTGTTCCATTGGTCTATAGGTCTGTTTTTGTGCCAATCATCATGCTGTCTTGGTGATCACAGCTTTGTAATATAGCTTGAAATCGGGCAACATGATTCCTCCAGCTTTGTTTTTCTTTTTCAGCATTGGCTTGGTGATCCGGGGTCTTTTCTGATTCCATACAAATTTTAGGATTGTTTGTTCCAGCACTTTGAAAAATGTCACTGGAATTTTGATCGGGATGGCATTGAAGGTATAGATTGCTCTGGGTAGCACAGACATTTTAACAATGTTTATTCTTCCGATCCATGAGCATGGAATATTTTTCCATCTTTTTGTGTCTTCTTCAATTTCTTTCATGAGTGTTTTGTAGTTCCTAGAGTATAGATCCTTTACTTCTTTCATTAGGTTTATTCCGAGGTATCTTATGGTTTTTGGTGCTATTGCAAATGGAATCGTTTTTCTAATTTCCCTTTTTTACAGTTGCATTATTAGTGTATAAGAAAGCAACTGATTTCTGTGCATTGATTTTGTATCCTGCCACATTACTGAATTGCTGGATGAGTTCTAGTAATTTGGGGGTGGAGTCTTTTGGATTTTCCACATAAAGTATCATGTCATCTGTGAAAAGAGAGAGTTTGACTTCTTCTTTGCCAATTTGAATACCTTTTATTTCTTTTTGTTGTCTGATTGCTGTTGCTAGGACTTTTAGTACTATGTTGAACAACAGTGGTGAGAGTGGGCACCCTTGACGTGTCCTGATCTTAAGGGAAAGGCTCTCAGCTTTTCCCCGTTGAGGATGATATTCGCTGTGGGTTTTTCATAGATGGATTTTATGAACTTGAGGAATGTTCCCTCTATCCCTATACTCTGAAGAGTTTTAATCAGGAAAGGATGTTGTATTTTGTCAAATGCTTTTTCTGCATCAATTGAGAGGACCATATGGTTCTTCTCCCTCCTCTTATTAATGTGTTCTATCACATTGATTGATTTGCGAATGTTGAACCACACTTGCATCTCGGGGTTAAATCCCACTTAGTCGTGGTGGATGATCCTTTTAATGTATTGTTGGATCCTATTAGCTAGGATTTTGTTGAGAATTTTGGCATACATATTCATCAGGGATATGGGTCTGAAATTCTCCTTTTTGATGGGGTCTTTGCCTGGTTTGGGGATCAAGGTAATGCTTGCCTCAAAAATGAGTCTGGAAGCTTTCCTTCAAGGTAATGCTTGCCTCATAGAATGAGTCTGGAAGCTTTCCTTCTGTTCCTATTTTTTGAAATAGCTCCAGGAGACTAGGTATTATTTCTTCTTTGAATGTTTGGTAGAATTCCCCAGGGAATCCATCAGACCCTGGGCTCTTGTTTTTTGGGAGGTTTTTGATCACTGCTTCAATCTCATTACTTGTTATTGGTCTATTCAGGTTGTCTATTTCTTCCTGTTTCAGTCTTGTTAGTTTATAGGTTTCGAGGAGGGCATCCATTTCCTCCAGTTGCTCAATTTATTGGCATATAGTTGTTAATAATAATTTCTAATAATTGTTTCTATTTCCTTGGTGTTAGTCATGATCTCTCCCCTTTCATTCATAATCTTATTAACTTGGGTCCTTTCTCTTTTCTTTTGGATAACTATGGCCAGTGGTTTATCAATTTTGTTAATTCTTTCAAAGAATCAGCTTCTAGTTTCATTGATCTGATCTACTGTGTTTCTTGTTTCTAATTCATTGATTTCTTCTCTAATTTTAATTATTTATCTTCTAATGCGTGGCTCAGGCATTGTTTGTTGCTTTTTCTCTAGTTCTTTAAGGTGTAAAGTTAGATGGTGAATTCGGGATTTTTCTATTTTTTTGAGTGAGACTTGGATGGCTATGTATTTCCCCCTTAGGACCACCTTTGCAGTGTCACATAGGTTTTGGACCGATGTGTTTTTGTTCTCATTGGTTTCCATGAGTTGTTTAAGTTCTTCTTTGATTTCCTGGTTGACCCAAACATTCTTGAGCAGAGTGGTTTTTAGCTTCCAAGTGTTTGAATTTCTGCCAATTTTTTTCTTGTGATTGAGTTTCAGTTTTAAAGCATTATGGTCTGAGAATATGCAGGGAATAATCTCAATCTTTTGGTATCAGTTGAGATCTGATTTGTGACCTAGTGTGTGGTCTATTCTGGAGAAAGTTCCATGTGGGCTTGAGAAGAATGAGCATTCTGTTGTTTTAGGGTGGAACGTTCTGTATATATCTATGAGGTCCATCAGGTCCAGTGTATCATTCAAAGCTCTTGTTTCCTTGTTGATTTTCTGCTTGGATGATCTGTCCATTGCTAAGAGTGGAGTATTGAGGTCTCCTACAATTAACGTATTTTTATCAATATGACTCTTTATTTGATTAACAGTTGGCTTATGTAGTTGGCTGCTCCCATGTTAGGGGCATAGATATTTACAACTGTTAGACCTTCTTGTTGGATAGACCCTTTAAGAATGATATAGTGTCCTTCTGTGTCTCTAACTACAGTCTTTAGCTTAAAATCTAATTTGTCTGATATGAGAATTGCTACCCCACCTTTGTTTCTAATGTCCGTTGACATGAAAGATGGTTCTCCATCCCTTCACTTTCAGTCTGGATGTAACTTTAGGTTCAAAATGAGTATCTTGTAGACAGCATATGGATAGGTCCTGCCTTTTTATCCAATCTGCAATCCTGTGCTGTTTTATGGAAGCATTTAGGCCATTCATGTTAAGAGTGATTATTGGAAAATATGCATTTATTGTCATCATGTTGCCTGTGAAGATGTTGTTTTTATAGATTGTCCCTGTAAATTTCTGTTGTGTATCACTCTTTGGGTCTTTCTCCTTTTATAGAACCCCCCTTAATATTTCTTGCAGGGCCGGCTTAGTGGTTACATATTCTTTCAGTTTCTGCCGGTCCTGGAAGCTCTGTATCTCGCCATCCATTCTAAATGACAGCCTTCCCGGATAAAGTATTCTTGGCTGCATGTTTTTCTCATTTAGTACCCTGAATATGTCTTGCCAGGCCTTTCTGGCTTGCCAGGTCTCTGTGGACAGGTCTGACGTTATTCAGATGTTCCTCCCTCTGTACATAAGGAATCTCTTCCCCCAAACTGCCCTTAAGATGGTTTCCTTTGTTCTAAGATTTGCCAGTTTTACTATTACATGCTGGGGAGTTGGTCTGCTTTCTTTGATCTTGGGAGGGGTCTTCTCTGCCTCTAGGACATGAATGTTTATTTCATTCCCCAGATTAGGGAAGTTCTCAGCTACAATTTGCTCAAATATATCTTCTAGTCTTCTCACTCTCTCCACCTCCTCAGGGATCCCAATAATTCTGACATTGGAACATTTCATGGTATCACTTATTTCTCTAATTCTGTTTTCATAGATTTTGAGCTGTTTGTTCCAGGCCTCCTCTTCTTCCTTCTTTTCTATCAGTTTGTCTTCTAGATCACTAATTCATTCTTCTGCCTCATTTACCCTAGCTGTTAGATTATCTAGATTGGATTGGATCTCACTGATAGCATTTTTAAGTTCTGCCAGATCAGTTCTCATTTCTGCCCTTAGAGACTCAATATTGCCACTAATTGTTTTCTCCATTCTAGCTATCGTCTTCATAACTGTTACCCTAAAGTTCATTTCTGACATCTTGCTTCTATCTGTATCTATTTGTTCTGCATCAGAAGTCACAGTCTCTGAGTCTTTCCTATTTTGGGGGGTTCCTCTTCCTAGTCATTCGGTTGAGGGGTGGTTGAGGGAATGCACAGAGTCCAAATTATTGACCACAACCCAAGCAAGATGCACCTGTTTTATAGGGACCTTAGGGTTGCCGCCTGTTGTTCTCCCAGCCTGTCTTCTGAGGGAGGGGCCTGCTGTGCTGTTACTCAGGTAACCCTGTTTGGGCAGAGTTGCCCTCCCCCCTGTGGTGGGGATGGGCTCAGTGAAAACCGTTTTTTGGGGGCTTTTGTTCTCTGGCATCTTTCCCTGGTGGCTCTTCGCATCTCTTCCGAGAGTCAGAGCAGAAGAAATCATTTCCAACCCTCTGCCTCAGAGCAGAGAAATTGCAGTCTGTTCTTCAGTGAGCTCTCCAGGCCACACTATCTCTGTTTCTGTCTGTGCTGCTATAAACTGCAGTGTCCTGGGTTGTGCGCCCCTCAGCAGTGCTCCCAGTCCTCACTTCCAGGTCAGGGCATGACTCTGCCCTTTGTGCTTCTAAAACCAGCAGCTGCCCCCAGTTCACACATGCAGCCCTGCTAATCCAGATTTCAGTCCAGGGGGCTGCTCTAAATTCCTTTCCCCACTGCTACTGGTCTGCGAGTCTGTGTCTGGTCCCCAGTATGGGAGGCTTTTGAGCTCCTGTGTTATTTTACCTTCCTGGCTGAAGCACTTATGGCAGCTACCTCCCCCTTCCATTTATCTTCCGATACCTGCCCGCGGAATCACAGCTCCCTGCTTCATACCTCAAAACCAACCGCCTGTGATATTCTGTTTGTATAGATCCAGATCTATCTTCTGACATCTCAGGCTGATTTTGTGGGTGTTCAGAGTTGTCTGGTAGATATCCAGCTCAAGTCCAGGGACCAGTTGGAATAGGGTCCCCTACTCCTCTGCCATCTTTGCCCGTCCTCCTGTAATCCTTTCTATCGTGTGTTACTTTATGTCATTGACCAATTCTCTTGTGTAGGTGGACTGCAATCTGCTACTCCACTCAATAGTTGGGACATTAGCTTTTCTCCCTCAATATTTGACAATATGAATGAAATTGTATACATATTTGCATACAAATCTCAGTAGAAAAATGTTTTTATTTCCTTTGAGTAAATAGCCAGGAGTCAGATTGCTAATTTGGTAAAAAACTATCAAACTGTTTTCTACCCTGGTAAACCATTTGTATGGAACCAGGAATGGATGAGAGTACCAGTTGCTCAAAATCTGCACAAAAATTAGATATGATTACTGTCCTTTTTGTTCTGTTTATTGATTGATTGATCTTAGCACTTCCAGTAGGCATGGGGTAGTATTTTTTTGAGATTTCAATTTGAGTTTCCCAATTGGATGATGTTGAGTTTCTTGTTATATACTTCTTTTGTTATTTATTACTTTTCTTTGGCACAGCACCTAAATTCTCTTAATTGGCCATTTTGCTTTTAATCATTCAATTATTGAATTATTGAGTGAATACTTTATTAGATATGAGTTTTTAAAATAATTTCTCCAAGTATACATTTCTCTTTTATTTTCTTACTAGTTTCTTTCAAAGGGCAAAAATTTGTAATTTTAAGTCCCATTTAATTTTTTTATGATTTTTAATGATTTTTTATGATATATTTTTTTGTATCCTCTCTAAGAAATGTTTCCTTAACCCAAGATTACAGAGACATTCTTGTGTGTTTTGTGGAGAATTTTAAATTTGTGGGTCCTCATAATCCATGAGATGACTTAGATCAAGTTAATTTTGTGTAAGGTTTGAGGGAAGGGTAGAATTTTCACTTTTGATTATTACTTTTTTTTGTACCAGTGTCATTTATTTCAAAGATTATACTTTCTATACTGAATTACCCTGGCTACATTGACAAAAATGAACTCAATAAAATTTTATGTATGTTGCGGTAAATTTCATTTTGTTCCATTTGTATGTCTAGCACTGATATCACACTGTTTCTCCGTGTCATGTTCCTGTTATATTACATCTAAAAATCAGGCTATTTTGCTTATTTCAAGGTGTTTACTTTTCCATATAAATTTGATAATTTACTTGTCATTTGTTCAAAATGCCTGCTGAAATTTTTATTAGAATATGAGGAAGTATAGATCAACTTGAGGATAACTGACATTTTAGAAGCATGGAGTTTTCAGTTCCATAAACAAAATTTATCTCTGAATTTTTCTGTTGTACTTAATGTCTCTCATCAATACTTTGTATTTTTCAGCATATGAATCTCATATATAGTTACTGAGATTTATTCTTATGCATTTCATGTTTTTTGATTATATAGTGCCATTATTTTTTAGATTCGATATAAAAATGTTTATTGCTAGTATACACAGAGCATTTTTTTTAAATTTGAAATCTTGTGGACTCATTCATTAATTCTAACAAATATTTTGCAAATTCCTTTAGGTTTTCTATATTAAGAAAATAGGATATTTCTTAATAAAGTGTATTACATATTCCTTTATAATTCAAACAATTTTAGTCTATTTTTTCCTTATTTTACTGTCTGGCATCTGGTACAATGTTGAATAGAAGTGGTGAAAGTGGGCATCCTTGAGATTTCCAATTTCAGGGGAAAGCTTTCAACTTAAATATTTTATTTACTGTAGATTTGGTATGGATACATTTATCAAATTTGGCTAGTTCCTTAAGATTTTTATATGAATGGGTGTTGATTCTATTAAGAGTTTTTTTTTTTTTTTTCAGTGTCTATTGAGATGACTATATATGCATATGTGTAATAATCAATTTATATTGCTTTACTAATATGGTGAAAAATATCAGTTGATTTTTGAATTTTGAAAAAAAAGCTCACTTTTCTGGAATAACCTCCCCATTGGTTATGATATTATATCTAGTTTATGTATTGCTGGATTTCATTTGATAATATTTTATTAAAGACATTTGCATATCTATTCATGAGGGAAATTATCTGAAGTTTGCTTCTATATAATATCTTTATCTGGTTTTCACTAAAGGGTGATTCTGGTCTCATAACATTAGTTGGGAAATGCTCCTTCCTATTTTATTTGTGGGAAGAATTTTTATGGAATTGATATTATTTACCCCTTAAGTAGTTGATAGAATCACCATCTAAGCCATCTGGGACTAGAGTTTATTTTGAAAGGTTTTTCACTAAAACTTCATTTGTTTAATAACTAATGGGTGATTTGGGTTATTTCTTTCTTCTTGAATGAGTGTTTAAAGTCTTTGTTCATTGGTTTACATTACTCTACTATCATGTAATGTGTGTAGGAAGCATAGTGATGGCTTATCTTTAGTGCTGATGTGATAATGTGTCTAGTTAGAATAACTAACTAGCTTTTGTCTTCACTGATTTTTCTATTGTTTTTCTCATTCCAGTTTCATTGACTTCTGCTCTTCTTGGGCTTTTTGTATCTAGTTTCACAATATAAAAGCTTAGATTATTGATTCAAGGCTTTTCTTCTTTATAATTATGATAGTTAATTTTATATGTCAGTTTGACTGGATCACAGGGTGCCCAGATATTTTATAATACTATTGGTGGGTGTGTCTGTTTCCAAATGAGATGAGCATTTGAGTTGGGGGACTTGATAAACTAGATTGCCCTCCCAGTGTCGGTAGCATCCTCCAATACACTGAAGGTCTGAACAGAATAAAAAGACAGAAAAATATCAGCTCTTCCTGCCTGATTTCATGAATGAGGCATTGAATTTCTCAGGCCTTCAGCCTCGGGGCTGAATCAGACCTCCAGCTTTCTTGCATCTTCAGCTTACAGAGGAGGAACTGTGGGGATTGTCAGCTTCCATGGTTGTGTGAGGCAGTTCTTCATATTTAATCTCTTCACATTTATCTACATTACTCTCTTTTATCTAGAGAACCCTAATACAATAATATGAGCTAAATATAATGTTGTAAATATCCCTCTACACTGCATTGGCTCTGTCCTAAAAATGTTGGTACTTTATGTTTTAGTTCTTATTCAATTCAAAGTATTTTCTAACATACTTTGTACTTTTTAATTTACAAATATTTGGTGATACTCCAGATATTTTCCTGTAACTGATATTTCATTGTTTTTGGACAAAGACTATACATTATATGATTTCATTTTTCCCCCATTCTAGTAAAATGTTCAATGTGCAGTTAATAAAAATAGTATATTCTGCTTTTGTTCAGTACGTAGTTCTAAAAATTTGAATTAGGTGAAGTTGGTTAATAGAATTATTCAGATTGATTTTCTGTTTACTGCTGCATTAATTACTGAGAGGAATCTGCTGAATTCTCTTGAACTATGTGGAATATAAGAAATAGCATGGAGGACCACAGGAGAAGGGAGGGGGGAAAATGGGAAGAAATCAGAGAGGGAGACAAACCATGAGAAACTGTTGGGAAACAAACTGAGGGTTCCAGAAGGGAGGGTGTGGGGGATGGGATAACCAGGTGATGGGTAGTAAGGAGGGTATATCCTTACTCTTCCTACTTTGAGTTCTATTAGTTTTTTTTTTAATGATACAATCTGTCTTTATTTTTTTTAAAGATTTTATTTATTTATTTGACAGAGAGAGACCCAGTGAGAGAGGGAACACAAGCAGGGGGAGTGGGAGAGGGAGAAGCAGGCTTCCTGCCGAGCAGGGAGCCTGATGAGGGGCTCGATCCCAGGACCCTGAGATCATGACCTGAGCTGAAAGCAGACGCTTAACAACTGAGCCACCCAGGCGCCCCTGTCTTTATTTTTTTAATCATTTACTTATTTTTTAATTTAAATTCAATTGGCCAACACATAGTACATAATTAGTTCTTGATGTAGTGTTCAATGATTCATTAGTTGCGTATAACACCCAGTGCTCATCACAACATGTACCCTCCTTACTACCCATCACCTGGTTACCCCATCCCCCCACCCCCCTCCCTTCTGTAACCCTCAGTTTGTTTCCCAACAGTCTCTCATGGTTTGTCTCCCTCTCTGATTTCTTCCCATTTTTTTTTCCCTCCCTTCCCCTGTGGTCCTCCATGCTATTTCTTATATTCCACATAGTTCTATTTGTGTTTGTTTCAATTATTTAAAGCTGTAGTGTTTAGTGCTTTCACACTTAGCATTGTTGGTAAACGTTCATCTTTATCCTCCTCTGTACTCCTGATAATTCTTTGTTCTGAAGTCAGTTTTGTCTCATATGAATATAACCAGTCCAGCTTTCTTTTGATTAGTGTTTGAATGCAATCTTTTCCTATAAATTTATTTCTAACATGTCTACATATTTAACATAATGTGAGCTTCACAGAGACTGTATATAATTGTATATTACATGTTCATTCAAAGTGACAATTTCTGCCTTTTAATTGATAGGCCTTGACCATTTAAAATTAATGTAATTATTTATATGGTTTGATCTAAATCCACCACCTTGCTTGTTGCTTTCAATTCTTTCCATCTCTCTCTTTTTTGATTCTTATTTTCTTCTCTCCCTGTGACTCTTTCTGGTATATTTATATATAAATGTAAACATACTTCACCTGGTGCTCTTTGGTACTTACAAAAGCTTTCCCTACTAATATATCATGGAAATGAAATATGTAATGATGTAACTACCGTATTTCAGCCAAGAAGAGAGTTTTAACAAGGTTTTAAAACTTGCTTCAACTTTCCATAGATGTCAGTGGTAAATGCATCTTTTCTCTATAGAGCTCATGTTTTCAGTACATAAAACTCTGTATTTTATTTTATTTTATTTTATTTTATTTTATTTTTTTTCAAGATTTTATTTGTTCATTTGAGACACAGAGATACAGAGAGAGAGAGAGAGAGAGAGAGAGAGAGAGAGAAAGCATGAGCAGGGAGAGAGGCAGAGGCAGAGGCAGAGGGAGAAGCAGGCTCCTCGCTGAGCCAGGAGCCCGATGTGGGGCTCGATCCCAGGACCCTGGGATCATGACCTGAGCTGAAGGCAGACGCTTAACCATCTGAGCCACCCAGGCGCCCCTAAAACTCTGTATTTTAAACGTATTTCTCAAATAGATGAAATTGAAAAGAACACATAGAACTGGAATAAAGACCTAGTTTCACAAAAAATTAAACTAACATTTAGAAACTGGATTGGCCCAAAGCTCTAAAACTACTCATGGCCTGAGCTAAAGAAATACACAACACAAAAAAAGCATCTCAAAATTTAAAATATGCAATGGAGCATTCTCATGTGTGGTACAAAGAAGTATTTATTCTGGGCAATAAACCTGATGGTTATACATGGAATTTAAAAAAAATCTGGTGTCTAAACAACATTGACACTTACATGCTTCTTGCATTAAGTGATAGACTAATGAGACTATATTCAGTTTGATATCAAAGATGTATTTAAAATACAATTATCAAGCTTAATCAAATGGAAATTAATAGAATCCTCTGCTAATAATTAGGAACTAAACATTATTTTCAAACACATATAGAGCATAGGCTTTATTTCCAAATCCTGAGGATCAGAACTGTTTCTCCTACTGTTCTTCCAGAAGATACCTATAGAATAATTTTTTATTCTGGACCTTATTAAAACCTGGCAGCTTTTATTGATTATCAGCTGCCATCCAAATTTGGTATATATTATTACCAGAAATTCATATAAAGCACAGGAAAATGTCATTCACATTGGAGGAGATATTCCAACATGCTTCCAGACACTAGATCTCCATTAACTTTATCAATTAGCTAGTCTGTCAATATTTAGAGGTTTATCTCCCATCCTTGTAAATAAAAGTCTTCCTAAACCCTCTAAAAATGTGCTAATTACTGTTTATCGGGTCCAGTTAGTTTGAGATCTTCAATGTGTAGTGTCAGAGTGGTGTCTTATACGGTGTTGGATGATCAAATTTCTATGGTCTAAGTCAGGAGTCTGCCAATTATTGGACATTCTGGCTGCCTGCTTTTGTTAATGAAGTTTGATTAGAACACACCCAAGCCCATTCATTGTCTATGGCTACTTTTGAGCTACAGTGTCAGAACTGACTATTTGGAACAGAGACTGCAAGGACTGTAAACCTAAAATATTTATAATCTGGTCCTTTAAGAAATGGTTTGTTGACCCTAGTCTAGAGTGTGACAGAGAGCAGAAGAGTTTGTTCTGTCTTGGGAGAAATGTAAAGGAGCACTGTCGTCTCCACTAAATGGAAAGAAAATTTCATCTGCTGGTTCTTGCAGAGTTGTACAGCGGCAAAAAGAAAAAAAAAAAAAAGAAAAGAAAAAAGACATTTGCCCAAGTCAGCGACTTTGCACCAGGTGCCAGGAGCTGATTTGCTTCAGTGAAGTTACCAACTATGGAATAACATGTGCTATTGAATAATTACCTACTGAAGTTTCTGGTGGTTCATAGTATTCTCCAGCTCTGGAGGACCTTCTGCACTGGCCCATCAAGCAACCTGCATGGACAGGCTCCATCCCTGCATCTTTGACATCTTGAAAGTATTACTGATCTCTACAGGCTTTGCAGCTGACCTACGCTGAGGATGTAGTACTTTCACAGCTTGGCATTCTGGTAGAGAAGCTCAAGCATCTTCCACTTAGTTTTCCTACCTAAGAGTTACCACTCTGTGGGCTGGGGAGCTGATGGAAGGACTTTGTTGTAGCCAAGTATGCCTGTTGCAATTAGAATCTATGGGAATAACACATGGGTGGTCTCCACAGCTGTTGGGAGCCATGTGGCATGAACTTGGGCTAAATTGCCATTTATGGTGGAATCATTTTAGTCCTCATTTGACCTTGGATCCTAGGACAAGGTCATGAATAGAGACTCAAAGTCTTTAAGCTTTCCTCCAAATAAACCTACATCCAGTTATTAGGGTGCTTGTACACTGAGCTTGTCAGGGTTATTAAATATTTGAAATGAATTGATGTTAGTTAATTCCTAGTGACCCAATGTCAAATTAGGGAATAAGAGTGGTCAGGGATAAATAGGATTTGACCCAAGTCTGTGGATCTCAGTGGTTCCAACAGGTAGAAAGAGGCAGTTCATCCCAAGCAAACACAGGTATGCATAAGTATGATGGCCCAACATGCTGTGGATTACCTGTGTTCAGTTTTCCAATAGGAAGGAGCCCTGAGACATCTTAAAAACCAAGAACCTCACAGGACAATTCCAGAATTCCATCTTTTGATCTTTGTTCTCTTTTCTAGGACAGCTCCCAATACCCATGCTGTATTAGTCAGTATTCAGTTAGGAAAATGGAGAATACATTACACACTTAGAATTAATACAAGGGATTGTTATTCAGAGGTGTTAGAAAAGCTAAAGGATCTGAAAAAGATATTGCTAAGGTAACCCAAAATAATACATGTGGGAAGTAGCTATAATCTCTAAGGTTTGCGGAAAAGTTGGTATTAAGAAAAGTTAATCCAAATGATAGGCTCCACAGATATGGTGCCCACCCTTCCTTGGAGGAGACATGAACCAGTTCTTGCTGTGACTTCAGGAACATGAAGGATGAGCCTATGATGTTGACGCTCAGATGTCTGGGTTGAGGCACAGCCTAGGGATTCTTATACCTCTATGGGGGTCTTGGACCTCAATGTGGAGTCTGATTCCAGGAGTTTCAAAAGAAGCTGGATTCCGAAAATAGTTGCTGCTGTTGGAGCTAACCACCTCTCCTAGGACCATTTCAGAGGAACAGAAAAATAGGAAGGAACAGGCTTCTTACTTCCCTCTACCTACCACTCTCCCTCCTGTTAATGGAATATAACAAGAAACCGTCTGACAAAGTCACAGGGGAAATGTGGTTAGCAGAGTTCATGCTTCAGCAGAACATAGATGGTAGCTTTGGAGCTCAGGGAAACAGGTATATATTCATTAGTATGCAATCTAAGTTGTGTTTTTGGAGATTGCCCTGCCAAGGGCAAAATGGAAGAAAGAAGACCATTCCTGAAGCTATTGCAGTGCTGAGTCAGACTATTTAATAGTGAAAAGTTATTTGGGAATGCTGAAATTTAGAAGCAATTTTTAGAAAATGACACGAGAAGTAATATTTTGGCAAGACTAGTTCTCAAATAGAGGCTAAATTCATGAAAACAGATTGCACACATATTGCCTCTTGCAACATAGTAATGAAATATTGTGGTACTGAAGAATTATCTTTGTCATTTTTACAATGAAAGAAATCTGAATAATCTCCCCATGGTGAAGGTAGCACATCAGTGTTTGCTAACTAGGTTGGATGATGGATACTGCTGCATTATTAATTCCTCAGTGAGCCAGTGGAGGGGGGAAGCAGTACTTATGAACAATAAATAATCTGGTCCTTAACTCAAATAGCAATGAACCCATTTTGAATCTAAGCTGTATTCACCCTTGGAGTCAGGCATGTAAACATATGCCATCGTTCAGCAGATGGGTACACTGGGGACATGGTTCCATAAGGAATGGAAATAATTTATCAAAAAGAAGAAACATTACAACCCAAGAATTTGACTCAATAATAGTAGCCGAATATTTTTAGTCCTTATTATGTAGTGTGCTTTGTGTTAAGCTTTATATGCATCATTTTACTTAATTCTTTCTGTTACATGATAGCCACTGTGATTAGGCATATCTTGGAGATAAAAAGAATCAGGCTCAGAGAGATTAAGTAGCTTGTCCATAGTCAAACATATTCTAAGATTCTGAGCCAGAATTTCAACTTAGATTTACCACAGACATCTTAGACCTATTCACTATAGCAAGGCCTGTGGAAGGTTATTGCACAAATTGTTCACACCTCCCTATATTCACATCCTTGGTAGTCCCTCCCACACCCTAATTCTGTGACTTGAGTTGGCCAATGGGACAATAGCAAATGTGACAGAAGTCAGGACTAAATAGTGCATGCACATGGGGACCTGCCAACTTATCTTCACTGTCATTTGAAGAAGCCCAGGCTAGCTACTGGATTGTGAGAGATTTATGGCTCAGAGAGCTCTCCACTCTGTTCAAAAAACTGCCAACCTCCAGACATGTGAACAGACCATCCTAGATCAACCTGCTGTCAGACAATTCACCAGCTGAGCACAAACCTATGGACAAACCCATGATAGACTGGCCCAGCCTTTGAAGAACAGAAGCATCTGGTCAACCCGCAAGGACACACGCTATGTGACATCAAGACTATGGTCCAGAATCAAGGGGTATGTGTATGTGTGTATGTGTAGGGGTGGATTCTGACGAAAGTGGCAGTAGATTTATCCAAAGTAACAAATGACATAAGGGGGCTAAAACAAAAGAGGAAACAAAAATTAAATGGCCAACACTTTTTTGGGGGGAAAAAGTCAACCCCACCATGTACTGACTAAATGTGAATTAACAATACAATGAGACACTGTTTATACCCTAAATGTTTAGAAATAGCAAAGAGAATTATTCCCAGGTTGTGTGAGGCTACAGGGCATGAGGTTTTTACATACTGCTGAAAGGAATATAAATTCACACATCCTGGTGTACATTTTGGAAATATACATCAAGGCCTTCAGAAAAACATATCGCTTACATACACAGGGATTTATGCTAAGGAAAGAAACTATGGAATTTCCAAGGGCATGATTACAAAGGGTTCATCCCTGTGTTTTCCATCAAGGAAGTATCGAAAATAAAACAAAATCCAAACAAGAAGGCACTGGTTAAATAAAACAAATCTACATAACAGAATACTACTTAGTCATTAATTTTTTGATTATAGAAAGTATATCATAAAATATAAAGGTGCCTGAAATATACCGAATAAAACATAGGCTTAAAAATAAAATACTCTGCCCAAATATCAGATGTGTATTACTTTTTTTAAAGTAGTATATTATTGCTTCAAATTACCTTTCAGAGGGTTGTCTACCAATTCCATTTAAAAAACTCACCATGTATACTGCTCTATCAATCATGTCAAAAGTTTGAAGTAGCATTTGGGAAAGAAACATTATTATTATGAACAATGTAAACTTAGATGCTTCTGGAGATCAGGAACAGAAACACAAAAAAAGAAAAAAATATATATATATCATAGATTCAGTAAATATTCCCAGTTGAATGACCTCATATTAAAAAGCATTTAGAACCATTGAAACAAGCCCCTTAAAGACCTCCTCAACAGGCAAAATGGTAACTGATGGCACTGATGGGACCACGAGTAGACATTCTACAGTGGTGTGGGTGTAAACAAGTGCTGATGTTATGTAAATGAATCCCTTTGACTTGAGATATAGTGTGACAGCATCTTATCCATTCAAGAAGTGTTATATGTTAAACATTTGAGATGGTTCTGAGGATGCTGGGTTCTGGACTGTGTCAGGCGACTCAAAACTAGCTCTCAAAGTGATGAATGCACAAATGTCAAAAAAGCATGGGGAGATATTGAGTGAAATTGTTTCATAAAACCTAACGGTGAAAAAATTTAATATTTACAAATTGTTTATATAATGTGACTTAAATTATGTATGGTAACTAAATTAAATATTAAAGACTGAGTAGACACAACTATTTCTTCTATGTTCTTACATGATTATGTATTTCAGTTTCCCATCATATTTTTGGATATATTAATTGGTAACTGGGCAATTACCTTGTGATCCAGGTGGTCTAATCACTGGCACACACACTATGTCCTGTTAGACTATAATATACATGCATTATTAAGAGTACAACAAGCTCACTGGAAGAAAATAGAAACTGGAACATTTACATCGAATTAACAGAATTAAAGTGGTTTCTTCCTGGAAATGGGGTTATGGGAATGTTTCTTTGGCTTGGGTATTTGTGTGTTTGTGTGAACTTTAGGGTTTAATGGGAGGAGTGGAGGTGCTTAAAGATATTTTGCAAACTGTTCTACAATATATATTGCATTTTTAAGGTAAAGATTTCTTCAAATATAATGACCTTAGTAGTTACATCATAAAACATGTACAACATTGTTAATCCCAACCTTTGAAGCGATCAGAGATGCTACCAATGGAACAGACTTTGTCTAGGGCCTGGAGGAGATGCAGAGATAGAAATGTCTCTGTGGAGACATGACAGCCAGCAGCGGCCCCAAGATTAGAGGGAACACGCCATCCTAGCTCTCTTTGGTGGTCTCTATTTGTCAGTGTTCTCCTCAGAAAAAGGATTAATAAGATGTGCATTTATATTTAGAGAGAGATTTTTTTTTAATGAATTGGCTCACAGGACTGTGGAGGTACAAGTCCAAAATCTGCAGGACACGTTGGCAGTCTGAAGACACAGGGAAGAGGTGTGTTTCGAATCCAAAGGAGGTCTACTGGCAGAATTTCCTGCTTGAGGAAATAGTTTAATATGGTCTATTATGGTCTAGTATTGTCTTCAACTGATTGGATGAGGCCCACCCATGCTATGAAGGGCAATGTGCTTTACTCAGAATCCACCAATTTAAATATTAATGTCATTCAAACACCCCCCCCCCCACACACACACACAGCAACATCCAGAATGTTTGGCCAAATATCCAGGCACCATGGCCTAGCCACATTGACACAAAATTAGCTATCACATTGTCAATAGTAGGACCTATCATAACTCTCAACACTCAACAGGAAAAAGCAAAGGATCCATTTAAAAAATGAGCAAAACTTATGAACAAAAATTTCACTGAAGAATATGTGCAGATGGCAAATATATTTGCCATCATTAGCCATTAGGAAAATGTAAACTAGAAACACAATGAGACATCACTGTTGCTGTATCGGAATAGCTGAAAAGAAAAGAATTTCCACACTAGGGCCACCTGGGTGGCTCAGTCGTTAAGCATCTGCCTTTGGCTCAGGTCATGGTCCCAGGGTCCTGGGATCGAGCCCCGCATCGGGCTCCCTGCTCTGTGGGAAGCCTGCTTCTCCCTCTTCCACTCCCCCTGCCTGTGTTCCCTCTCTCGCTGTGTCTCTTTCTGTCAAATAAATAAATAAAATCTAAAAAAAAAAAAAAGTTACCACACTAAATGCTGTCCATGAAACCATGAAACTGGAAAATGGATCACTATTATATTGCTGGTGTAAATGTAAAGTAAAAGAGCACCTCTGGAAACAATTTGGCAACTAAAGGTGAAATATCATATGACCCAGCAATTGCACTCCTAGGCATTCATCCCACGTAAATAAAAACTTAAGTTCATTACAACTCAATAGAAAAAAAAAATCAAATCAAAACAAAACAAAACAAAAAACAATCCAATTTAAAAATGGTAAGATCTGAATAGAAAATTTTCCCAAGAAGATATACAGATGGCCAACAGACACATGAAAAGATGCTCAATGCTGCTAATCGTCAGGGAAATGCAAAACAAAACCACAATGAGATATCACCTAACAACTGTCAGAATGACTTTTACAAAGAAGGCAAGAAAGAGTAGGTGCTGATGAGGATGTGGAGAAAGGGGACCTTCATGTACTGTTGGTAAAAATGTAAACTGACAGAGTAACTATGGAAAATAATGTGGGGCTTCCTCAAACAAATTAAAATAGAACTACCATATGATCCTATTTCTAGATATTTATCTAAAGGATAAAGAAAACAAATGCTAACTTTAAAAGGTATCTGTATCTGTTTACAGCCACTTTATTTATAATAGCTAGGATATGAAAATAACCTGCATACATCAGTGGATGGACAAAGCAACATATATATATATATATAATGTTTTATATTTAATGTGCATATATATGTGTGAATAATGAAATACTATTCAGCCATAAAAATGAATGAAATCTTGTCATTGCAACAACATGAATGGCCCTTGAGGGCATTATGATAATTGAAATAAATGAGATGGAGAGAGACAAATACTGATCTCACTTATATATGGAATCCAAAACCAAAGCAAAATAAAAAATAAGCTCATAGATAACAGAGAACAGATTGGTGGTTGCCAGAGGTGGGGGGTTGGAGGAGGGCAAAATGGGTGAAGGTGCTCAAAAGATTCAAACTTCCAGTTTTAAAATAAATAAGACATGGAGATGTAATGTATAGCATGGAGACTACAATTAATAATACTCTAATTCATATTTGAAAGTTGATAATAGAGTGTATCTTAAAAGTTCTCATCACAAGAAAAAAAGTTTGTAACTGTGTATGGTGATACATGTTGACTAGACTTATTGTGGTGATTATTTCACCATATATACTAATATCAAATCATTACGTTGTACACCTGTAACTAGTATGTATGTCGGTTATACCTCAATTTAAGGAAAATGAAGGTTTAAGACCAGCTCTTATAACAGACTGTGCAGCGAGTCAGAACTCCAGAGACTGGTGTGCACAACGCATTTCTCAGATGCTTAACTACTGAATTAAAAAAACAAAACAAGGGTGCCTGGGTGGCTTAGTTGGTTAGGAGACTGCCTTCGGCTCAGGTCATGATCCTGGAGTCCCGGGATCGAGTTCCGCATTGGGCTCCCTGCTCTGCGGGGAGTCTGCTTCTCCCTCTGACCCTCCCCCCTTCTCGTGCTCTCTCTCTCTCTCTCTCTCTCTCTAATAAATAAATAAAATCTTTAAAAAAATAAGATAAAAAAAACAAAACAAAACAAAAAACTCAACAACTTATGTTCAAACTAAAACCTGTGCAGAACGTCTGCACAACATTAAGAGCCCCAAACTGGAAACAACCCAGATGCCCCTCAGCAGGTGGATGGTTAACAGAATGTGCTGTCTCCATACCAAGGAGTGCTACTCAGCAATACAAAGGAACAACATATACAGTAACGATTTGGATGAGTCTCCATTGAATTATGCTGAGTGAGAAAAGCCAATCTCAAAAGATTACTGTATGCTTCTGTTTATGTAACATTCTTTTCTAATTTTTAAAAAAAAATTTAAAGGAGATTATTTATTTACTTGAGAGAGAGAGAGAGAGGGAACACAAGCAGGGGAGAGGCAGAGGCAGAGGGAGAAGCAGGCTCCCCACTGAGCAGGGAACCTGATGTGGGACTCGGTCCCAGGATGCTGGGATCATGACCTAAGCTAATGTCAGATGCTTAACCAACTGAGCCACCCAGGTGTCCCTAACATTCTGTTTTTATTTTTTAAAAAGATCTTGTTTATTTATTTGAGAAAGAGCACTCAGGAGTGTGGGGAGAGGCAGAGGGAGACAGAGAAGCAGACTCCCCACTGAGTGCAGAGCCTGACACAGGACTCAATCCCAGGAACCCAAGATCATGAGCCCTGAATATCTATGAACATAAATCTAGTAGTAAAATTAGGTAGATGAATAAATGTAAAAGTAATGCGTAAATGTAACATGTTCCTACAAGGTAGAAATAGCAAAGCTAAAAATAAATTAATAATGAGAGGGGAGAAAATGGTAAGTTTGCTTTCTTATTTTTATATATGTACTAGTAAGGATCAAAATATAAAATGCAAAGCTGATAAACTAAACAGTAGAAGCTTAAGAAAGAAAAATTAGGGCTCGTTAATAAAGCAGTAGTATAAAAGTAACCATTGGGGGAAAAAATGAAAACATCACTAAATTCTAAGAGAAAAAAATTGCAACCACAAAGGGGAGAGGAAAATAAAGGGTATTAATTCTTTTAATTGCATAATTATATACAGATGGTTTGGAAAGTTTAGATCATATGGATCACTTTGCAGGTGTTTCAGGCAGAGATTCGTGGAAGGCAAGAGTTAAAGTACCCCAGGTAGCCCAAAGAGAGTCCTCTACTACAGGCCTCAGATGTGAGCTTTTGGAAGACAGGCATTCAGAATCTGGAAGAAAGGCAAACCTAATTTGTGAAGAGGAATTGGGTGGAGCATCTACATTGCCTGCTCCAAGTGTGGACACTGTTAGCACAAATCACCCACTACCATAGTAAGAAAAGAACACATCCTATTAATGTAGAAGTTGAACTTTCTCTTGGAATACCAGGATACATCCAATTTGTTAAAAATGCATGAATATATTTTACAGTATCTATATATCTAAGGAGGTACAAACATTTGCTTATTTCCAAGATTACAAAATAAATTTCATCAAAGTCCTACAGCTATATTTCTTTAAAACATTCAATGAAATAATAATTGAAGAATATTTTCTTAGTATCTGAAAGACCTTTATCTCAGTCTTAAAGCATGAGTCTTAGTTAATAGAAAAACCGGAGGAATTCCTAAATCTAAAACAACGCAATGATGCCTAAGCCAACTACTGTCTAACATATTGGAAGTATGAGAACAGAGTGATGCTATTTTAAGAACGCACTTACAAATAAAATCAACAGAAAGTCCAACAATAGACCACATGGCTTGCTTACAAGGATATGGAATCAAAGTGTAATGAAAAGATGATAAATTCAGATTTTTTTTAAAGTGATATATTGGGGTGCTTGGATGGCTCAGTTGGTTAAGCATCTGCCTTCGGCTCAAGTCATGATCCCAGGTCCTGGGATCAAGTCCCGCATCAGATTCCCTGCTCAGTGGGGAATTTGCTTCTTCCTCTCCCTCTGCCCCTACTCCCTGCTCATTCTCTCTCTCTCAAATAAATTAATAAAATCTTTAAAAAAAAGTTGATATATTAAAATAAAAAAGCAGTAAGTATAAATTAAAAACCAAAAATACACTAAGAACATTCAAAAGAAAATTGAAAGGAAATATTTTCATTTAATAGTTTCTAGTTTCTTATATTTTACTACTTACTAAAAACACTTTTTTTTTAAATTTTATTTATTTATTTGACAGAGACAGAGACAGTGAGAACAGGAACACAAGCAGGGGGAGTGGGAGAGGGAGAAGCAGGCTTCCTGCTGAGCAGAGAGCCCGACGCGGGGCTTGATCCCAGGACTCTGGGACCATGACCTGAGCCGAAGGCAGCCGCTTAATGACTGAGCCACCCAGGCGCCCCTAAAAACACTTTTATTGAGAAATACAACATAAAATACATACCATAGATAGGCAATATAATAAATTACAGGCAGCAAATACATCAGTGTAACCACCATCTAGGAGAAAAAAGGAAAAGTCTCAGATCACCTTGTTCCCCCTCTTCTCATATCTCCTCCAAAGAAACTGTGATTATGATTTTGATAGCAATGATTTTGCATTTTAAAAGAATTTTTTTATCTATGCACAAAGCCCTAAACAATACAGATTTGGGGCGCCTGGGTGGCTCAGTTGGTTGGGCGACGGCTTTCGGCTCAGGTCATGATCCTGGAGTCCCGGGATCGAGTCCCGCATCGGGCTCCCTGCTTGGCAGGAACCTGCTTCTCCCTCTGACCCTCCCCCCTCTCATGTGCTCTCTCTCTCTCATTCTCTCTCTCAAATAAATAAATAAAAAATTTGAAAACAAAACAAAACAAAAAAAAACAATACAGATTTGTTTTAATTTTTTACCTTATGTGAAGGGGATTATGCCATTTACATTTATTCATGTCTAGTTTCTCTTGTGCAACATTATGTTAGTTAGGATTCACACATGTTATTGCATGTACCTCTAAATCACGTGTGGATATACACTGATTCATTTATCTGTCTGATTATCGATGGCCTGTTGTTCCCCTCCGCCACCTTCTTAGACAGCAATTCTGCATATCACACCTCCACACTTTGTCTCCTATGCACTGTCCTGTGGTCACCACCCTTCTATTTCTCCCTGTTTGACGATAGATCCTGGGTATTTTCTTCCGACCAATCTCCAATTCAGTGATTCTCTCTCAGCAGCATCTAATCTGCTATTAAACCCTCCTACTGAAATCTTATTTTAACATTTAACATTTTAACCCATTGCTTTTTCAGTTTTAAAATTCTATTTTGTTCTTTCTCTTTTTTTCTTGTTTATTTCTGAAAAGTTTCAGTTTTGTCTTATATTTCCTTGAACATATTAAGCATAAGTATAATGAAATCTGTTTGGTCATTTCATGATTTGGATCTCTTATCAGTTTATTGTTATTATGTAACATTTTATTTTTTGACTTTCAGTCACATTGTGATGGTTCCTCATATGCCTGGTTGTTGTTGTTGTTGTTGTTGTTTTTATTGTGTCTCTTCAGTGTATATGAAACATTTTAGGGATAATTTGAAGCATAGGAAAACATTATCCTTCTCAAAGAAAGATTTAAATTTGCTTCCACTTGAAAGGAGAGGACATCATTTGGGGTCCATCAGGGTGAGGGACCACAGTGGATTTGGTCACTGAGAGAAGCTAATTCAGTACTGAATTAATCTATCTCTCTTCCTTTCTTATTTAATCTGTTCTTGCCTGTCATGAAAACAATGCTTAGCAAGCTCAGATAATTGTCACCAATTGTTTTAATAAAAAACAGTAAAATGATATTTTGTGTTGTGTATGTGTGGGTCAGAAGCCAATTTCTAAACATAGCCATATGGGACGTGCATGTGAATAATTAATGCACTTTGATTACTTGTAATTTCTTTTTTTTTTAAAGATTATTTTTTTATTTATTTATTAGAGAGTGAGCAGGAGAGAAATAGCATGAGGGGGAGAGGGTCAGAGGGAGAAGCAGGCTCCCTGCCGAGCAGGGAGCCCGATGCGGGACTCGATCCAGGGACTCCAGGATCATGACCTGAGCCGAAGGCAGTCACTTAACCGACTGAGCCACCCAGGCGCCCCGATTACTTGTAATTTCATATTAAAAATGACTCACACATTTGAAGCATTCTTAAAAGGATATTTTCAATTAAATTTGGAAATAATGAAAAAATCTTCGCATGAGTCAGCTTTAATAATGTGTAATTTGCTGTTGTTTCTCATATTATAATGTATCCTACCAGCTATTACTCAAAGTTAAATTGTACAACATGATTTTAGAATGCTATTAAAGTGGTAAGTTGTTCTTTGCCACTTAGTTGCTAATTGACAGTGTGTGTTCTTAAGTTCCAAAGTTAGTCACAATTGTTTTTTAGAAGTTTTAGTGACCTTAGAATTTAATGACATTAGGGATGCCTCTGTCCCATTCCAGAAAGATAACAGAGGATCTTTAAGCCTATATAGTAATCCTAAACTGGGAGTCACTTTGTTATAGGGAAATTATTAAATAGTATTTTCGCAGGTTAGAAAGTAATGTAAAACTCTGTAGCTTCACATTAAAATTCTATGTTTCCACGCCCTTCAGAAACTTCAACCAGATATTATACTTTGTGTTGCTCTTTGACCCATGTTTATCTGTAGACACTGGAGGAAATAAGAGTTTTAAAAGGAGGTATTAGAAAAATATTTTAAATTTCAGCTCAGGGCACATGGCTCTTCCTTGGTGAAGCAGAAAGAACTGAATGAGCCCAGAATATAAGCTCCTGTTGTTCCAGAATATAAGTGCCTCAGAGATATGAGGTCAAATGACTTCTCTGTGTCCCCACCCCATTGAGCGTGGCACTTTACTTCTCCAGCCCCTGGTCAGTGCTTGGCTTTGGTCATTCGTGTAACACAGCTGATAACTTGTCATGGATCTAGAGGTAGTTTTGATGTGGGTAGCCAAGGCTTCAGACCACAAAGCCCTATTTTCTTAATCGATCTGTCCTTGTTTGTATACTCAAGCCAATATCCTTCTCAAAGGGATTGTCTCCCACAGCTTATCACTCACGGTTTCTTCCACCTCTCTGTGTGGTATGGTCTAAGATTTGATTCTGTTTCTTGCAGTCAGTCTCTTTGCCAGAGAAGGCAAAACAGAACGAGAACCTCATTGATTTGTCCCTGGTCAGTCAATTAAGAAGGTTTTATACTGAACTCCTTGCACACTATCCGTGGAATAAATATGTGGAACAAGAGTTCTGATTAAATTTGTTTTGTTGCAGAATTTAGAGACCTGCCCGTCTGCGAAATCCTTCACTAAACATTTATTTGCTTAGTAGCGTCTAGCAAGCATGGTGAATGACTTCCTGCTGCCTGAGAAAAGAAACAAAATGGTTCATTCACTTATTATTAGAATGATGGGGAGTCTTTACTATCGGTAAACAGTGAATGGGAGCTGGCAGATGGCAGTGTTAGAAGAATGGAGTTTGTTTGGACTGATTTACAGTGCCAAAGACATAAACAGATGTAAGCAGTTTAGAACAGTCAACCCTGCTGAGGTTATAGTAAAGCATCAGCATACTTAGTTGTAATCATGACTGCCTGGAATAAATTTAGATATAAAAGTATGACTTGGGTAGCTAGTTGAATTTCCTCCATCACCTAAAAGGCAGCATAATCCAGGAGTAGGAAAGTTTCCCCATGAACCACTTATTTAGGAAAATAAAAACATTTCTAGGATCTTTGGTGATGATTGATAATGAAAGGTGAATATCACGAGTGACACAGAAAACTACTGGACCCGTAAGATGTTGGACAGAAAAAATAAAACAAAACTATTATTTCACTGAGCCCAATGCACATAGATTCTGAGCTCAGCAGGGTAGGCTCCATATCTTATTTTTGACTTAATCAGTTAATACTTGCATAACTCTGTGAGGGGGCAGAGAAAAGGGTTGATTTTGCTTACATAGTTCACTATGATACTAAGACATCTGACATGTATTAGTGAAGATAATGTTGACTGCTGTGACTCATTTCTCACCCCTGCAATTTAATGGGAATAAATACACAAATGAATGTGGTCTTGAAGAAGGCCACAGAGGAACTGAACATAAGAGAAAGTTGATATAGAGGTGTTTACATGCATTTAGATGCAAGGGGAAAATCTTACTATGATTATCGAAATTATCCCCAGGCTGCAATTTGAATGAGAGGAAAATGAACTCTGTCTTGGGTTGGGTCTTCCTCCCAAACGTAAAGCAAAACCATGGAATGTCTGGTGGTAGATGTTTCTCCTGCAAGCATCAGGAGAGGAGTGAGGATGATCTGTCCACTTTTAGTAGTTGGTGTCAATGAAAGGAAGGTAAAACCAAGAGCTGAAAGACGTGTTCCTACTGCCCCTTTCCCGCTGCTTCAGTAGAATTAGCTCCCGAGCACTCTACTCATTTATACTTTCAACCAATACAGAACTATCTTCCATCTCAATATCCATGTGGTTGTAAGTGCCACATACACCTCTGACATTTTGTTTTCATATCTTTGGAATTCTGAATAGTTTGCTGCAGGATAACAGCTGTACTTTGCCCTCCAGTTCACGAATCCTACATGGGCAAAATCCAGCGCCGTCAGGCTTTCTGAATATGTTGAACAAGAGCGTGTCCAGAGAAAAGACATGTTCTTTGGCAGAATCATCTCTGTCTACATCGCTGTAATTCCATGAATAATTGTTTACATCTGCAGGAAGAACCACCAGCTCTGAAAATGCGTCATTTCAATATCTTTGAAAATGTAGGAGTCTTTTGGTTGAAAGTGAAAAGAAACTTACCTGGTGTAAGTGTTAGGGAAAGAGGAGTTTATAGTAAGGCTATGAAGTTGTCTTCAAGGAACTAATGGCAGTAATAAAGCTGGAGCCTGCAAGAATGTAGGAAGTCCCACCTGCCCACCTTCCATCTCTGCGGCTCTCTGTCCATGTACATTGTTGATCTTTCTCATTGACCAGCTATTTTCTGGTTTCCAGCACACATGGTGGAAAATAATTGGTGTCAGGAATACCTCATCAGGGGTTCCTGGGTGGCTCAGTCTGTTAAGCGTCTACCTTTGGCTCAGGTCATGATCCCAGACTCCCGGGATCAAGCCCCGCATCGGGCTCTCCCATCAGCAGAGAGTCTGTTTCTCCTTCTGTCCCTCCCCCTGTGCATGCTTTCTCTCTTTTCTCTCTCAAATAAATAAATAAAATCTTTAAAAAAAGGAATACCTCATCAGTTCTATGCTCTAATCACCCCCCCAAAAAGAGAATAACTGTCTCTGACCTAGCCTCACACATGTAGACGATCAGCTGAAGCATCGAGTGGGTCCTATTACAGGAACATGGTTGTTCTGTCCTTGAGTGAAGACTGAGAGCAGCCATGGCCAGAAGGTGAATGCCAGAGAAACTAGGCCTTGCTTGCAATTCTAAGATGGGAACTTACTACGTATATACATATTTTTAAAATAGCAAATGTTGCTCTGGAGCTAGTTGAATGAGGCAAATCACCCCTTTCCTCAACAAACCACTCGTTATGAACAGAACGCTCATTATAGGCTGGGGGGCAGACTGAGGGCTCTCCTTTGGTATACCAGTTCCTTCTGCCTAGGGGTGGGGAGTCGGCCGGGGCCCCAGAGTCCTAACTGGGAGCCGGTATCAATGTGTAGGTAACAACTCCCCTGTCGTGCAGTTTGTAGCTATTGGTTACTTGGAACGATTCTGTATAAGCCTGTTTGCTCTTGACTACACATCTGCCTTCAGCCCCAGATTCTGACTTTGTTCATTATACCAGAGGATGAATCTGTGGTGATCAACTTCCATCTGCTCCTTGTGACTAATTCTGAGAAAAATCATAACAAGTCACATTTATGGAATGTTCATTGTTTAGTTTAATCCCCATATATTTGTTCCATCTTGTTTATTTTTGCACAATACTTTCCGTAACATTTCTCCTCATTAATTCAAGTCATCTCAGTGAGCTTGTGTGAGACGTGGTGGTAAAATGCTGTCAAATATTCTAGCATGAAAAGCGTGTGATTCCTGTCATCAATGAATTTGAAGTTTATCAAGACAGCTCATTGATGAGGTAGACTGTGGCACTAAAATTTTGCATTAGTGGATTTAAAGATATGAAATGTGAGTACAGCAATGTAATTCTTCATAAGAAGGTCCATCAAGGTAATGGCCTGTTGGAATGGATAGATTTTTATGGAATGTGCTGTGAGGAAAGATATTTGGATTTGACAAAGTAAAGGTATTTTAGGGAGTAATCGCTCATGGGCTAAATCATAGAGCTGTCTTAGTAAAAGCCCAGGTTAATGAAAGGGAATTGAGAGAGATAAAACTAAATAGACAGGGCAAAAATATAGAGTACATTGAACATAAGTGATATTCTTCGTTTTCAGGCCATACAAGGCCCTTAGAATTTTACAAGCATAGAAATGCTGTATTACTAAGTGTTTGCCGCTCTTCCAAAACATCTCAAAAAAAAAAAAAAATCAATGACTTAAACAAGAAGTGTTTGTTTATTTATTTATTTATTTATTTTTGGGCAGATGAACAAGTTTAATCACCTGCTACACTATCCAGAAGGAGATATGTGGTAAATGGATAAAAACACGGTTCATAAACTTAGGAGACAGGCAGGCATTTTTAGACCACTTTAGGTTTAGACATTAACCAGCCAGAACTATTTTTTAACATTTAAAATAAAACCTTAAAAAAAATAGAACTTTTTTTACCACAGTAAACAAAACAATGTATTAAATTTGACTTCCACAAATGACCAAATTATTTTTTAAACATGATTTAATTTTTTTTTCACATTTCTTTAAATGTCAAGTTTTCTTTGGCAAATTTATCCGAAATACTAATTTTTCATTTTAGAGCTTATTTTATATTTATATAACAGAGTGCCCTAAATTGATGTTCATCAAGATACCTTTCTCTAGGCCCTAATGGTTTCTACCTTCCTTTTAAAATGTATTATGTTTTAAGTTGTCATTCTCAAAAATATTCTGGAGAAAAAATTATGAATTAAATACCCATAAATTCTTCTTCTTTTCTTTTTTTTTTTAAAGATTTATTTATTTATTTGAGAGAGTGAGAATGAGAGAGAGCACATGAGAGGGGGGAGGGTCAGAGGGAGAAGCAGGCTCCCTGCCGAGCAGGGAGCCCGATGTGGGGCTCGATCCCGGGACTCCAGGATCATGACCTGAGCCGAAGGCAGTCGCTCAACCGACTGAGCCACCCAGGCGCCCTTCTTCCTTTCTGTTACAGTGAGGCAATTTATCATCTAACCCACAGTGGTCTATCAACTGAGTAAGGCTGAGTTTGTTGTTCTCCTCAGACATAACCGACTGCAACTCATAAAGCAACGGCTGGCTACGGATTCTCCACTTCTGTATCAACACCTGTAGCTGAGACAGGTCATTCTTTGATCTATATGTTTTGACCAGTTTTAGCCTCCGAAGAAGGTCTTCTTTCTCCTCAGTCTGCTTCACCAATTTTGCTCTTTCTTCACTTAATCCTGGTTTGGGAAGATTCTCATTCACAAAGTCACTTTGGAGATCACTACATGACTCAGTATCAAGAGATTTAGATTCACAGGCACTGATATTCTTGAAGGTGTTTTTCAAATATGTACTTTCTTTGAATTCACCATCTATGGACTTTCTTGAAGTTCCAAACCGTTTTCTTCTGTTGAAGATGCTGGTTTCTCAGGAGAAGTCTGATCGTTTTCTTCATTCTCTGCTTTAAGACGTTTCACCACATTGTTTTCTTGTCCCACTTGTATGGGGACATGGTGGATTGGCGCAGGCCCGTGGAGTGCTAGGTAAAATCGCAGCTGAGTCGGATGGGCTTTCCATCTTGAAAATGAAATCTTGGTTTCCCTCTCCCTCCGCCATCCCCAGAGTGCAGAAAACACACGCGCTGCCGCGGCGGGGCAGGACCGCATGGGAGGCAAGAAATGTTTATTTCTTAATCAGGTCTTCCCATCAGATGGAACTTCTAGGCCCAGCTTGATCCACTAGGCTTGGCTCCAGAAGTCAAGGTGGATTCACTTAGCTGACAGACTAGCAACTACCTACTTTTTTTCATGGAGGGACCAAGGAACAAGAGAGGTAAGCCAAGTATATACTACCTGTTAAGGCCTTGGCTGGAAACTGGCATGCATAGCTTCTTTATCTTTCCATTAGCCAGAAGCAAGTCCAACATCAATGAGATGTGGGAAAATATACTGCAAAATCATATGGCAAAGGACATGAATACAGGGTGAGCATGAATAACTGGGAACAATGATCCAGTCCCCCACAGGTATTACAACATCTCTCAAAAAAACCACCAAAAAGCAAAAAAACCCAATTTCTCCAACAGCAACTTATTTGATCCATTGGATGAGCAAAGTAGCACTGGGGGTTGGGAAGCCAGTAACCATATTACAGGAAAGCTTTCGATTTTTGGAAAAGCTTTTTCACCGTATTTCAGATTTCTTGGACTCCTCAGGTTTTTGAATACCCCGTGAACCAACATCAGCCATATCCAAGAAGGCTCGGAGAGTTTTCCCTGCTCCAAAGTTACCATGCCAGGGCTTCATGGATGCTGGCAGAAAACACAAGGCTCCCGAACCAGAGACACTGAACATTATTACTCATGGCAGGGAAGAAACGTTGTTAGTTTAGGTGTGTTATGTATTTATGCACATAGTTGTAATCATATATAAAATATAAATTAGATCAACATTCTTAATGGTATTGTTCACATCTCCATACTGTGATAAAAATGTTTCTGTTTGTTTCATTGGGTGTTGGCAGAGTTGTATAAAAGCCTTCTAGGACGTATGTAGATTTTTTTTTTTCTCTTTTTCGGTCTGTCCATTTTGCTTTATATGTATTGCAGTTATGGTAAGATATGAATATACATTTAAAATTGTGACATCTTCTTGGTGGGTGTCATGAAACATCCCTCTTACTCTTCAGATGTAATTCTTGCTCTGTGGCCTGATGCTATAAAGCATCTTTGCTTTGTTTTGTTTAGAGTTTGCATGGAGTGTCTTTTCTTGTACTTCTATTTTTGACTTATTGTGTTCTTCTATTTAAGGCATGTCATTTGTTAGTAGCATATAAGAACTTTTGTATTTTAATCCAGCCTGGCAACCTTTGTCTTTTAATTGGATAGTTTAATTCATTTATATTAAATATGGTTACTGGTACATCTTGTTTCTATTTATGAGCTTATTTCATTTATTTTCTAATTGCCTCACCTGTTTTAAATTCCCTTTTTGTCCTTTCTTCTTTTGCAATAGTTATTTTTAAAAATTTTTAATATTTTTCCTTTTATTAGTTTCTTGGTGATATGTACACATTATTGGCATTTATTTGAATTCTAAAAATATGAGGCTGATATTACTTCGTGCCATCCATAGCTGCTTACAGTTTCATCCTTGTTTACTCTATCTGTTGACCTTCTTTCCCTCTGAAGTACCTGGAGTTCCTCCTGAGAGCATGCGGCGTTAACAAAGCCCTGCACCTTTGTTTGTTCCTAAACTCAAACACAAATTACTGAGAGTCAAAACCGCTGAGCGGACCATCACCGCTCTGGCCCTCTCTTCTCACCTGGATGCGGGCCCCCTAAGTCTGGACTGCCCCGGGAGTCCCAAACGACCATGTCATTTCTCGAGCGCAGTAAATCTCCCAAAGCTCTGCTGGCATATTTACTTCTTTTTTTTAAAGATTTTATTTATTTTTCAACAGAGAGAGAGAGACAGCGAGAGAGGGAACACAAGCAGGGGGAGTGGGAGAGGGAGAAGCAGGCCTCCCGCTGAGCAGGGAGCCAGACGTGGGGCTCGATCCCAGGACCCTGGGATCATGACCTGAGCCGAAGGCAGACGCTTAACGACTGAGCCACCCAGGCGCCCTGGCATATTTACTTCTTAGAAACATCTCCACACAGAGCCATGAATCTGCAAGAGGCCAGATGTGAAAAGCTGGTTTTATAATATAGACTCACCTCTGTGTCGTTCTCTTTTCTTTACAGCTTTGGCCCTTGGGACCTGGTTGTCCTAAAAGATTTCATTGCCTTTGAAGAGATGTTTTATTTTTGTAAACTCTCCGGCTTTTCTGTTTGTTCTCAGCAAGCATGTGTCTGTGAGTGTGTGTGTGTTTCTGTGTGTCTGTATGTCTGTGTCTGTGTGTGTTTGTGTGTGTGTGTGTGTGTGTTGATTGCTCCATAAGAGGAAACTTGGAAAAGCTCATCGAACACTGACAGTCTGGCATCATGGTGACCTGGAGGAATAAAAACATTTGATTTTTTACAAATTATCTTGAAAATCATAAAAGTATTATAAAACCTCTTTATTTGTAGCTGTAATATAGACCAGGCAGTATTTTAGAGATTCTCTGTAAGTTAGAAACAGAATTGGTCTATTTTACATATTTGTGTTTGTGTAGAAAGAAAGAAAAAAGAAATGAGGGAAAACTTACCCATAACGTCATAGAGAGAAACACAGACGGAGGGGCTTTCCCGTGTGGGTGACACAGGCCTGCTGGTCCGCTCTGCACCGACGTGCCCCCATCAGCCTCACTGTTGGCCTTTCTCTGCTTGCTCCGACCCAGCGTGGGGCTGCCGTGCGTCGGGCCTGGCCCCCTGAACCGCTCCACTCTCACCCTCTGTCACCGGCTGGGTCCTCTTCGGCCAGAGCTGCCAGCTTTCCTGGGCCTTTGCTCCCCACGTGTCGTTCCAAGTAGGAAGTATCTGCACTCAGAGGTGCAGACCCACCGCGGGCCTGCGCCGTTCTGCAGCTTACTTTATATCAACGCTCAGCACGTTCATCCACCAGCATGTTATGTCAGAATCCATCCCAAACGCGCACTTCACAATGTGACTTTCTCTTTGACTCTTTCACTAAGAACACACACACACTATCTAGGCATGTATACAAACAAATGCACACGTATCATAATCATATGTTTAAAAGCAACTGGGAATAAGTAAATAAAATGTCATAAGCGAGAGTACATAATAGGTGTGTGTGTTTTGGAGTTCTCAACATATTCTTCCAATCCTAATATTTAACTCCAATAATAACATATCGTGTGCTTGGAAGATGCCACAGTATGGAAAGGATAAAAATTTAATAATAATACAAATAATAGTAACTGATACTTTACATAAGATTTATGAATTATGGTATTATGGGAAATCAATAATATAACCAAATACCCTATGCAGTGCATAAGGCTAAACAAAGACCTTTAGAAGCATGGGCACCATCTATATTATGGCCCTTTCCAATTATGGTTCCATTTCCCCACCCCACATTTGCTTTTCCAAATAAAAACAATTTTTTTAAAGATTTTGTTTATTTATTTTAGAAATAGGAAGCAAGACTGCAAGTGTTTGATTGTGTGTGGGGGGGAGCAGAGGGATACGGACAAGCAGACTCCCTGCTGAGTGCAGAGCCTGATGTGGGGCTGGATCCTATGACCCTGAGGTCATGACCTGAGCCAAAACCAAGAGTCAGATGCTTTACTAATTGAGCCGCCCAGCCACCCCTAAACAAAAACAAATTCTGTGCTCAGCAAAGTTGTATTTCATTCATGTCGACTCCTGGGGTCCTTTTCTGAAATATATGTAAGGAAGAATGACAGATACGGTTCTTGCCTCATTGATGCCCTAAGCTCATCATTCAGCACTGCTTTTGGCCTGGGTATTTCTGAAGGCTCTAGACCATTTCACAGGAATTCAGGGGAAGGGCCAGTGAGGTAGGAAAATATGGCTCTGCCATCTTGGTCCTTCGGCTCATCCCCGAAGGGGTGGCCCGCAGAGCACCCCGCCTCAGCATGCTGCATCACGAACCTGCGGGTGCCTTCCGTCTTTCTGTGTGTTTTGTTTCACAAAACTGCTTCCCTTGGTTATAGCAAAGCCAGTGGCGTAGCTAGGATTTTCCTGGGGGCAGAGGTGGGAAGAGATGACCTTACTTAGATGCCCCTGGCACTAAGTCTCTGGTTGTGGGGAGGATGGGGCTGGTGATTTTCCAGCTGTGAGGACATATTATTTAAATACATATTTGTCAAAAGAGATTGGAGATTGATGAAGAGTTTCTCAATATTTAGATGAATGTGCATTCATCTCTTTATTTATTTATTTATTTATTTATTTATTATTTTTTATTTATTTATTTGAGAGAGAGAGAGAGAATGAGAGAGAGAGACAGCATGGGGGGGGGGAGGAATGTCAGAGGGAGAAGCAGACCCCCTGCTGAGCAGGGAGCCCGATGCGGGGCTCGATCCTGGGACTCCAGGATCATGACCTGAGCCGGAGGCAGTCGCTTAATCAACTGAGCCACCCAGGTGCCCCGTTCAACTCTTTAAAACACCGTCTTACCTCTGTTGGCAGATGTAAATGGAAAGGAACTGCTGAAAAAGCCCATAAGCCTGTTACCTTGGTTTCTGGTCATAGTTGGAAATTAAAATAAATTTAAAAATTATTCCTAAGTCATCATGGTTTGAGCTGTTTCAGATGGGTAAAGGAAGAAATAGTTGAGACGTGTTCTTCATAATTTTAAGCAAATGCGAAAATGAAGAAAAGAAAAAGAATACAGATGCATATGTTATGAGTTACATGGCTGTGGGCTCATAAAAATATTTAAAGTATTTATTATTTCAATAGCAAGTTTTAAAAACCTGCTTAACAAAATGTTCTGTGCTATTTTATTGTTTTATAATACATTATATCATACTTGTAAATTTTGTCTTTATGATTACTAAAATAACATCTATGGCTTTGCTGAAAAGTAGAGATTTTTATGTCTTTTTTGTTTGCTTGTTTGTACATTGGTGTATATTTTTTCTTGAGGGAAATGTTTGAAGGAGTTTTAGGCGTTTACCAGAAGACACTGTTCTGTTTTCAAAGTCACACTTACCAGAGTGAGTTGTATGTTACATCACGTCTTATCTCATATGAATGACATTATAACTCCTTCTTGGAATGAATTTCCAGATCTGATCTGTAATAAAGACAAAGAACAACTTATGAGTAAAATCTTGGTATCTATTTTGTGCATATTTCCTTGATATGCAGGTTTTCAGGACAAAGAGGCAAGAGTCAGTTTTCCTGTGTTTAAACCCAAGCTCTACCATTTCCAAGCTGTGTGAGCAGACGTAAGTTGGTTAACCTCTCTGTGCCCGCTGTGAGAGGTCAGATGATGGGAGTCTGTACTTCAGGTGGTTTGGTCGGGATAAGAGAGAGGACAGTATGCAGGGCGCTGGGCATGGTGCTCTGTGCGGAGCGCGTTCTATGAGGATGTGCTGTAGGCTTTCCTGCCTGTCCACAGGTTAATGCTGGGGTCACCTGCTGCCTATTAAGGCAGACATTAAAGAAATTTAGAAAAGGGTAAAACCCTCTACTTACTAATTTATTTGCTTTGGGAAGTAGTTATTTTTCATAAGAACGTGTTATTTATTTTAATGTACAGTGGACTTATTATGGTTATTTTAAAATGAGTTAGTATTTTTAAGGTGCTATTTTAATTCCTAATTTGGCAAAACTCAGTGGATTTTAACCCATGTTTCCAAGCTACCTTGGATCCTCCATGATTTTACTTCTGCAAATGTGTTCTGAGACGAGATGCTTGAGAAGTGTGGTTCTATGTTAGTCTTTGTATGTGATTCCGCCCTTCTTTTATTTTAAAACTTTCGGAGGCATTCCCTTGAGTAGTAGACCCTGCTTCTCCTTGTATTCTGGAGACTCAGCAAATGGCATGTCTGCACTTGATCTGTGGTGGCTAAAGAGGGCGTGGATTTATCTCCTCTTACATCCATTTGCAGACACTTTATTTTTGCTCCTGATGTGATGGTTGGGAGGACCACGTTAACTACCACCTGTGAAATACCAGGCAGGCAGGCAAATCATGAGATTCCCAACCCCCTTTGGAAGAAGCTTAGCATTTATGGAACGCCAGCTACAGAGGGGCTTGGGGGCATGATGTCTGGGGTGTGAGGAAGGTCAGACAAGGGTGCGGATGGATAAGCCCAAAAGGTGCCGTCAGGGTCCCGCAGTGGCCACCTGCCTCGCGATAAACCATCATGCTTCTACCACCAGGACTGTCTCTGTTCTTATGTGTGTGCAAAGAGGAAGCTTGGTTGTGAGCAAACTATTGTGAGCTGTCACAATAATTCTTTGGGTAAGATGAAGTGAAAAAGAAATTAGGATAAAAACACTACCTGTAATATAGTAACTTTTTGTTAAGAGAGATAAAGAAGCTGGTAGGAATCTATTTTAGTATTTTAGGATTTGTTATCTCTGAGTGCTATTAATATGGGTAATTATTGTTCTGCAATTCTTTCTCCACTGAAATACTGTTATTAAAATAAAAACAATTAGAGTTATTTAAATATTTAAACTGCCTCTGTATTTTCTTTTCTTTTTTTTCCCTTTCATTGCTGCCTCTGAAAACCCAAAAAGCTCTTTGCACTTTATCATTCATTGTTACTTTGTATGTGATTAGTCTAAAAATATTTCCATTCATTTATTCAAACGATATGCATTAGTTATTCTCTGCGATATGACACACATGATAAACGAGCGTGTCACGTGTCAGGTATCATGATCATCCCTCCTGACTCGGTGCAGCAACCTCTGCTTCACTTGAGGAGGACACGCGTGCGTGCAGGTGACACCGAATGCAGGGAAGGCGCCCAGGTCAGCGCCGGCTGCCGAGGGCGGTCCCGGGAGACCAGGTGACTTTCAGTCGTGCGGAGCCAAGGACAGCCGGCCGCCAAGGGAGTGATGTGACAGGTTGGAAATACACATCCTGCAGTGAAAAATAAATCAGAAGGGGGAACTAGCCAGAAATAATGGAGCTACAACATAAAGAGGACACTTGAGAATAGGGACTGAAGTTATTGCTGTCTTCTTAAAAGTGAAAAAAAAAAAAAAAGAATGGAGCATGTATGAGTGTTGGGAATATTCAGGACACTGACTTAATGTGAAGAGAGGCAGGTGCCAAGATCCCCGTGTGCCTGTCCCACCTGCTCCCAGCAGGGCTCATGCCAGAGAGTTAGACGGTGTTCCTCTAAAATGGAAGAAGTTGATAACAGATCTGCTGCTCTTTAAGAGGTTCCTTGAAGAGTATTCTCATCTCATTTAGTATCTTTTTTCTCAAGGCAGGATCTTCGCAAGGTCTCCTAATGAGATCTGTCCGCCCGACTTCTGACTCTTCTTGTCCCAGGGCTCAGTCAGGACAGGTCTGAAAGCACCCGTCTCGGACCGCCTGCCGTGCCTTTCTCTCTCATTTCCAGTCACACTGCCGTAGCTTTCTGTAAAGGCAACATGTATTTAATTTACAATCCATGCATAGGAGCTGAGAGGAGGTGTTAAAATCACGGGAAGAGTCACCGTTTAGTTGTCGACGACGATTCTTTGTAAGCCACTGAACTCAGCGACGGATCTACTTACTGGTATATCACTGGCGTTTCTGAAAGCATCTCCATCAGGGAATGTTTCCTTTCAGTGTGCGCCCGTGTAGAAGGCAAAGCCATCTTGCATCAATATTGCTAAGTTTATGCTTGTCTGAGACGGTGGAAATAGCCGGCTGATTGCTCGAGAGGGTTTTATATGTATCCTGAGAGAGCTGTTCTGTTTGGTGCTAATCAACCAGAGGATGTTTACTGAATACTTCGTGTGAGGAAGACATTACTGCCAGAGGAGCTGGAAAGGAAATTGGGAGGCACAGGACATAGGATTTGACCTCAATACGCTTGCAAAAAATTTGCAGCTATAAACCACAAACCATAAGTTCATAAATGTAACTGAACCTGAAACCCATATCCATAGAAGAACAGTGGAAGTAGAGGTAATATATGCATGGATATGGACAGATGTGATGCAGAATGGCCAGGCATGGGACTGTGCTGGGGATGGTGGGTGCTGGCCATGGTCTGAGGACTGCGTCCCAGCAGACGCTTGTCCTGTCCTGCATGGGCCCTTCTGCTTCTGTGAGGATAGTAACCGTACTTACGGATGCTAACTTTGCTCAAAACACCACAATAGGTGTTTATAAGTATTCATGTCTCCCTCATGGCTATTATTTCCATTTTACACATGGGTTAACATGCCCAGAGACACTCAGAGGCATGTCGGTGCTCACCAGCCAGGAGGTGGGAAGCTGGGCTCTAACACACGCACCTGGGTCCAGAGTGCCGTCTCAACGAGCACCCAACCTCCCTCTATCGTGATCCCATTCTGCCTGGGATCGAGGTTAGGGTCTATCTGTCTCCGCTCCTTCCTTAGCTGTGAAGTCTTTGGATCAAAGACCTAATCCTTAATGCCAGAGATTGTATTCTTCTCTTCATCTTTTAATCCTTAAAGCCTACACCAAGGCTGACATCAAAACAGAACAAAGCACAGACCTGTGCCTCTGAAACAAATAATACATTATATGTTAAAAAAAAAAAAAAAAAAAAAAAAGAAGAAGAAGAAGATAGCAGGAGGGGAAAAATGAAGGGGGGGACATCAGAGGGGGAGACGAACCATGAGAGACGATGGACTCTGAAAAACAAACTGAGGGTTCTAGAGGGGAGGGAGGTGGGAGGATGGGTTGGCCTGGTGACCGGTATTGAGGAGGGCACGTTCTGCATGGAGCACTGGGTGTTATGCACAAACAATGAATCATGGAACACTACATCAAAAACTAATGATGTACTGCATGGTGATTAACATAAGAATAAAATAAATAAATAAATAAAATAAAACAAAAAACAGACCAAAGCAAAACAAAACAGAACAGCGATAACAAGACGAACCATGCACAGCAGTGAACAATAGGTCAGTCCAAATTGAAACATGCTCTCTCCCCTCATGCCTGCCTTTCCTCCAGGCTTTACTGTCTTAGGCAATGGTACCTCTGTCCATACTGGTGTCTGTCTGTCATCTCTGAGTTTCGCCTCCTTACATTTTCCATTCCAGATCCACCGCCACCTAGTTTCTCCTTCCAAAACTCTTCTCGAGCTCATCCTCTGTTTTCCCCAGCAGGCGTCCCCGTGGCCTGTCCCTGTCCCTCTGGAAGATCTCCCTGCCCCTGGACCTGCCACAGTGTGCACGTCAAGTCCCTTTTCCACCAGCTCCAGTATGTCCTTTTCAGAAGAGTCCATTTTTATAGCACAAATTGGACAATATCACACCTCCACTTAAATCCTTTAGTGGTTTATTGTATTTTCCTATGTTGCAGGCCGCGAAACATCACATGACATGACCCCCTACCTGCCTCTCTGAGAACAGATCACGTCATTCAGTCCCATGCTGGCCATCTCCACTCACTGGCCACGTGCCTCCTACCTGATTTTCTGAATAACACGAGACTCCTTCCCACCTCAGACTTCTGTTTCTTCTACCTGGAGGCTCTGTCCACTTTCACGCTGGCTAACCCCTCCCTGCCCTGCACGCCTGTGTCCCTGGGCCCTTCCTCAGAGGCCACCTCCACTCCCTTATCTGAATCCATCTTTCCTCCACTGTACCTGCTCAGCATCGTGCTCTTCATCCTACAGACTTTCCGACAGTTCATCAACGTGTGCTCGTTCCTCCGTCAAACTGTACGTTGCCTGAGGTGTAACACCATGTCTGTCATCCGCTCTCTTATCTCCGGAGCTGGGAAACACGTCTGACATGCTGCCTGTACCCACTACACTCTGTGGAATGACAGAATGAATGAAAAAGTTCCCAAAGAAGTTGGCTCCAATAGAAAGGACTTCCCTTGAATGAACTTTTATCTGAAAGAATACAGACAGATACAGAGGGAAGAAGGCAGCTTCCAGCTTCGCAAGGAAAACACAAGCCAGCGATGGAGTTTGGCACAAACGTGGTGTGTTCGACCAATCGTCTGCTCTGGCTCATGAGCGTAGGGGTTCATTGGCTTTCTGAATTCAGTTACTTATGAGCACTGGGGCGAGGGGGGGAGGCAGCAAGAATCCCACCTGTGATGTGTAGCACATCCGTGAGGGCTCTACCTGCCACCTGTCTGCCATGCCAGGCTCTCTCGTCCCCAGCAGCACCAGCTTTGCATGCTCTCCGAGGACGGAGGTGCATCTGGGGAAACACTGAGACAAGAGACGTGGGCAGGTGGCTAACGGGAGGTCCTGGTCTCCACTTTCTTTTGATTTCCCTGGAGACCTTCAAAAGTCTACATTCAGTTGGTTTCCATCCAGTATGGAAATACATCTAATGGAAAGATGTGGTGAACTCATTTCACACAGCTTCTGGAGATGCCACAAATAGAAAATAAATGGTACTCTGGGGACAAAGGGCTTTACAGAGAGTGAGCCTCAGCCCTGACATTCCAAATAGAGACACTTGCCTAAATAGCTTCTGTTTGCAAATGTTACTTGAGTGTTTTCAAGAATTAGCTACCCCAAATTACCAAATAATCTTGAGTTAAGTCTTCACTAGGTAAAGCGATTGATTATATCCATCATTGATCATCTCTAAGAGCCCTGAGAAAATGGATCCCAATTCACCTAATATAAAAATTTGAAAGAAGGAACAATCTGGAGGATAAATTGCCTGAAGCAACCCAACCTGAAAGCAAGAGGGCTGGGGAATGGGAGGACAGAACCTACCGCATGACATGATGGATTCAAACAAGGGAAATTATGGTTGTGCCCAGGACCAATCTCGTTTATATTGCGAACTTATAAAAAGCAAAGGGCAACTTCTGAATGCTCAGCATGCACCAAGCTGGGGTCTAGCATGTGTTACTGCTCTTGGGTTTGGGGAGGATCCCGTGAGTGTGGCTGAACAGTGATGAGCACGCGGGAGCCCTGACTTTGGCACTCTCGCGACCCACATGGGTTCCCAAGAGCTCACCGAAGTGGGGAAGGACTCGTTAGGCATTTTGCCAGGCACAGAGGTAAACACGTCGTGGGATCACACTTGCAGGCTCATCACACCCATAACCACATGAGAAAGCGGCCCAGGCAGCAGCGTGTTGGCGGAAAGCTAGCTGATGCAACCCCCATGAGTCACCGGGAGGAGGAGGTCACCGCGCCAAGTCAGCACCATGTAATAGTGACTACCTCCCACCTTTATCCTTCAAGAGCCAGCCGTATCTCAAAGGTGTGGAAACCATAGCAAATACCTTTCATCTCTGGAGGAAAAAAAAAAAGCAAACTAAAGGGCAGCGCACATGCTGACGGTCAAAGAGCTGGTTTTGGAGGGCTTTGAAAGTGCCAAGAAGTGCCCCCACCCTGGCTGCAGTGCTCCAGGACTGGGGGCAAAGACCAGGGGCGCCCCCAGGCCCCCACTCCAAGCCCACGCATGTCTGCAGCGATGCAAAGTCATTCCCACTAAGGGGCACCTGCAGACTGCTTAGCGTCTGTCCTCAGGCTCCTGCCCGCAGAGCGCTCGGGGCCACCCACGTGGCTCGCCCTGGGCACCGTGCCTGCGCAGAGCCCACGGCCCACATCCCCGGTACTCTGCCCACAGCACCTCCCCTCAGGTGCAGCAAGACGGGGGGCCCGGAACCCCTGCTCTTTAAACGTTCTCTCTGTTGCAAAGAAACATAGATGCTTCTGCATATTGATTTTATGGCAAAGTTATTAAACTCTTGAAAAGGTAGTAGTAAAAGCAAACTCTTTTTCAATTACTGTTTGTTTCTTTACTTGCCAGGTCAGGTCATAACATATGCACAGAAGTGATTTGTCATGCAAAGGTGATCAGTAAAGAAGAAACTCAAAGTGTGCCGAGCTGATGTGGGCTCTTTGTCCATTCACATATTAATGTGCTTTTTAAAAGATTGTCTGAGTGTTGGGTACTCTCTTCATTTGTAGGATTAATTATTACTGAATGCAATTTATAGGATTTAAGTATTCTTTTAAAGATTTTATTTATTTATTTGAGAGAGAGAGAGAGAGCACTAGAGCAGAACAGGGAGAGGGAGAAGCAGACTCCCCGCAGAGCAGGGAGCCACTGCTGGGCTCCATTCCAGGACACTGGGATCATGACCTGAACCCAAGGCAAATGCTTAACTGACTGAGCCACCCAGGCGCCCCAGGATTTAAGTATTAATATTTTTTCTAGAATTGGCTCCCAAAAGGGAAAAAAAACACAACCAACTATTTTTACTGGTAAATGGGAAAATATAATCAAAATAATGATTTCTTCTTTATTGAGAAATCATATATATTAGCCACCTTTTAAAATTTCTGTATTTTATTAAGATATTAGTACTTTGGGAGACTGAATACACAGACAAAGGCCAGACCATTTCCACCAGTAGAACTTTGACCCACCATCTGCAGCCACCAGCCCCCACAGGCACCAGCCCCAAGGGCCCAGCCTCCTCTGGGAAGCCAGACCTCTGTTCTAGCAATCAATCCAGGAAGCCCAACAATAACTGACAATCAGTCCAATGGCCAGGACTTGATGGATCCCTGAGAGCTTCCCTCATTTTTCCCCACTTGCAGCCTACGGCCAATCATAGAAATCATGTAAGAGGCCCCACTTCCAGCCAATGCCACCTGAGCTTCCCCCGGCCGACAGCCTCCAATCAGGACTCCCCGGACATACTGAAGCCCTGCCTTCTCTCTCTGAAAATATTTTCCCACTCCTCTGCCTGCCTCTGAGACTCCACCAAACGCAGGTGTGGAGGGCCAGCTCCCTTGATTCAGGACGCTCTGACTCACCAGCCTTTGCCCGCTCCCGTTCGGTTGGTCTTTGTTTAATTCCACAACTTAGATAAGCCACCTTATGCCTTCTTCCTTTGTATGAACCCTCCCAAAACGGTGCCTTTATCTCTTCTAGTTGCAGAATTCCACAGTGCTTCACATCCGTCTGCTCCATTTTCATAGGAATGTGAACAGCGTGGACCACGCAGCATTTCAGATGCGCACCTTATGGGAGAAAGGCTCTGGCTGAGCATCTCCCTGCTCGTTGGGAAGAGCAGATGGTAGAGCTGCCCTGGGCATAAAGGAGGCAAGCACGCACCTCGAATCACTGACGTTAACTTCTAACTGAAGGCTAAGCGTCTCCCTTAAGAGCGTAAGTCAGCTTTGAGTTTCCCTCAGGAAGCGTGGTCTGACTGCTGGCTTGTGGAGAAGGAAGTAGGTAAACTCCTTGAGTTTTGATGGTTTGAAAGAAAAGCTTCCCTGCCTGTTGGGTACTGATGATGGCCCCAGAGGGAGCGGGCAATTTGGGACTATTAGATTCCCTAGATTAACTGTTAACTACGAGATTAACAAGTGGACAACTTTGGAGTAGGCCCTAGCCACAGCAGGGCTGGAATGTGAACTCACAGAGCTAATCTAAGAGTAGCTGTAGGTTTTAGATCCCAAATGAGGTGCGCTTGGCCAAACTTCGGATGAAGAGATTGGGATCACAGGTCTTGAAGATCCAGTTCATGGCTTATGTTAAGAATCTGGACAAACACAGGGGCGCCTGGGTGGCTCAGTTAGCGTTTGCCTTCAGCTCAGGCCATGATCCCAGCATGGTGAGATGGAGTCCCACATGGGGCTCCCTGCTCGGTGGGAGCCTGCTTCTCCTTCCCCTCGTTCATGCTAGCGCTCTCTCTCTCGCTCTCTGTCTCTCAAATAAATAAATAAAATCTTAAAAAAAAAAAAAAAGAATCAGGACAAACAGAAAACAGCAGAGCCTTGATCAAAATTATCCATTTGAGCAGCACCACCTGGTGGCAGGATGAAAAACAGCACCCACAGATTGATGGGACCAGTTCTTGACAGGTCCGGAATAAGGTGGCCCGGTTTCGGATCCAGAGACAATTCAAGGGGGAGATAGGTCCTCAGGACACTAATAACTAATTAGAAAAGTTAAAAGATGTATCCACACATATATCCATGTTTCATAATGAGTTTTTGTAACAGTTTATCCCACTAGCATGCAAATACTCCTTTGAGGAGTATTTGCCCAAATAATTATTAACACTTGAGAATTTCTTTCCATACGGCTATGCGTGTTATTTGACAGTAAGTGAGTGAGTTTTAGAAACAGAACACAAGGCATTCAGCTGAATGACTTTATCAATAAAACCAGATAGAAATATTTTCAATTTATTTTACAATTAAATTTAATTACAGCATTTATCTGGAGCCCAATAATGACAATTAATGATCACTTAGAAGCTAAGTAAGCCTTATATTAACTGTAAGAGCAAAGTGTTTCCTAAACAATTGGATAAGCTCTTGGAGAGAAATATTTAAAACACTTAATATAAAGTTTTGCAAGCATTTTAGATTTGGTCATTTTCACATAAATCCTGTAAAAATTTAAAATTTAGTATAACAAAAAAATTCATTTCCTCAATTCCTAAAATACACTTGGCTTTCTGTTAAATCTTGATATTGATGTGTGACAAATTTTACCTGGAAAAATAAAAAGTTAAAAAAAATTAAGAAAATTTTTGCAAAGATCTTTCAAACAATTTAACGTCTGGTAATTGCAAATTATACACCAGGATACAAACACTAAATAATGCTTTCATGATATTTGAAGCCTATTTGAAGATATAGTAAATAACAACTCACTTACTAGAAACTAAAACATTGAAAAAAGTGATACTTTTTTTTAAGTGTGGTGCAAGGAGTAAAGGGAGAGAGTAGTCCTGAAACAGACCCTACAGTATAATAATTTAACATCTATCAGAAATTTGCCACCACAAATCACTGGAACAAGAACAAAAAAGAAAAAAATCATGGTATCAGACAATTGGTTACACATGGAAGGGGAAATAGGGTTAAGTGCTTAATTCCTACTGAGCATAGATTTCTACGCAGGTGATTTAAAGAGTTAAATATTAAAAATGGCCTGCAGGTTAACAGACATCTAAAAATTAAGCCTCTAGAAGGTGACACATTTCAATCTTAAAGAATCAACAGAAGTAATCATAGGGGAAGATACAGTGCTATTGGCCGTTTAGAGCAGATAATGCTTTTTGCAGGGAAGGACTCTTGTGCCTTTAGGATATTTTTTGTTTGTTTACTTATTTTTTAATTTAAACTCAGTTAATTAACATATAATGAATTATTGGTTTCAGAGGTAGAGGTCAGTGATTCATTAGTTGCATATAACACCCTGTGCTCATTACATCACGTGCCCTCCTTCGTGCCCGTCACCAATTACCCCATCCTCCCACCTCCTCCCCTCCAGCAACCCTCAGTTTGTTTCCTATGCTTAAGAGTCTCTTATGGTTTGTCTCTCTCTCTGGTTTCATCTTGTTTTATTTTTTCCTCTCTTCTGCTATAATCCTCTGTTTTGTTTCTTAAATTCCACATATGAGTAAAATCATATGATAATTGTCTTTCTCTGATTGACTTATTTCACTTAGCATAATACCCTCCAGTTCCATCCATGTTGTCGCAAATGGCAAGATTTCATTTTTTGATGGTTGTGTAATAGTCCATTGTGTGTGTGTGTGTATGTGTGTGTGTGTGTGTACCACATCTTCTTTATCCATTCATCTATTGATGGACATCTTGGCTCTTTCCACAGTTTGGCTATTGTGGACATTGCTGCTATAAACATCGGGGTGCACATACCTCTTCAGATCCCTACTTTTGTATCTTTGGGGTAAATACCCAGTAGTGCAATTGCTGGGTCGTAGGGTAGCTCTATTTTCAACTTTTTGAGGAACCTCCATACTGTTTTCCAGAGTGGCTGCACCAGCTTGCATTCCCACCAACAGTGCATGAGGGTTCCCCTTTTTCCACATCCCCACCAACATCTGTCATTTCCTGACTTGTTAATTTTAGCCATTCTGACTGGTGTGAGGTGGTATCTCATTGAGGTTTTGATTTGGATTTCCCTGATGCCGGGTGATGTTGAGCATTTTTGGCAAAGGAATGTTGAAAAAGAAAAGCAAAGCTGGCGGTATCACAATTCCAGACTTCCAGCTCTATTACAAAGCTGTCATCATCAAGACAGTATGGTACTGGCACAAAAACAGTCACATAGATCAATGGAACAGAATAGAAAGCCCAGAAATGGACCCTCAACTCTATGGCCAACTAATCTTTGACAAAGCAGGAAAGAATGTCCGATGGAAAAAAGACAGTCTATTCAACAAATGGTGTTG
The DNA here is from genome assembly GCF_011800145.1 of Mirounga leonina. Taxonomy (NCBI): domain Eukaryota; kingdom Metazoa; phylum Chordata; class Mammalia; order Carnivora; family Phocidae; genus Mirounga; species Mirounga leonina. The sequence continues at coordinate 38,965,988 of NW_023270320.1, read as the reverse complement.
GGAAAATTGGACAGCCACATGCAGAAGATTGAAACTGGACCATTTCCTTACACCACACACAAAAATAGACTCCAAATGGTTGAAAGACCTCAATGTGAGACAGGAGTCCATCCAAATCCTAAAGGAGAACACAGGCAGCAACCTCTTTGACCTCAGCTGAAGCAACTTCTTCCTAGAAACATCGCCAAAGGCAAGGGAAGCAAGGGCAAAAATGAACTATTGGGACTTCATCAAGATAAAAAGCTTTTGCAAAGCAAAGGAAACAGTCAACAAAACCAAAAGACAACCGACAGAATGGGAGAAGATATTTGCAAATGACATATCAGATAAAGGGCTAGTATCCAAAATCTGTAAAGAACTCATCAAACTCAACACCCAAAGAACAAAGAATCCAATCAAGAAATGGGCAGAAGACACGAACAGACATTTCTCCAAAGAAGACACACAAAATGCCTTTAGTATATTTTGTGGCATCCTGGCCTCTACCTGCTAGATGAGAGTAGTACACCCCCTTTACTACAGTTGTGACAACAAACCACGTCCCCGGATATTGTCAGTAGTCCCCAGTGTGGCAAAATCACCCCTGGTTGAGAATCATTGCTTTGTAAGAATAAAAACATCTGTATGTCAAAAAAGAACCTTTGATGGTTTTTCTTCTGCAGCCCCGTTTATTACAGATGGAGAAAGACAGCCTAAAGTAGGTGGAACAAAGTGAAGAGAGATGCGAGCATGACAAACTGAGTGTGTGGGATTCTCGAAACCTTAAGCCTAAAATCTCTACTACATTGTTAGTTTTGATTGATTTCATTCTCCTGTGGCCACAATTACTCTGAAGGCAGTCTGGAAACTCTGCACAAAGCCCGAGTCCCACCGCCGATGTGGGTAGGCCAGCATAGACATGGAGAAGGAGGCACTGATGGGAGCTTCAGACGCAAAGACAGGGCAGCTCATGGTGGTCACTTTCTCGGAGAGCCGCCATGGTGGGCTTCATTCTTACCATGCGGGTCCTTCTCTTGATGCCCCTATGGCAACATAAACTCTGTGTGTGTAGGAACTGATGACATTATTTCTTTTTATTTATTTATTTATTTATTTATTTATTTATTTATTTATTTATTTATTTATT